>NC_079221.1:49039449-49145226 GCF_029633865.1 Lampris incognitus | reverse complement strand
CATGTAACTCTTAAGGACGTGTTGCAGACTTGTTGAATAGATTCATTTTTCTTGTTTTGTTTGTTTTTGATGAAATTGTGCTTTTCTCGTCGAGAAAAGGCGTTTAACGCGATAAAAAGGTTTAGTGCGTTATGAATACGGGCTAGCTTACCAAAAGTACAAATGTGAACTAAATAAGGCCGGGAGTCGTTTTTATTGCTTAAAACACGATTTCTCGACCAGAATATGCTTTTTCAAAAAAGCCATGTTACCATGGCGAGAGACTCGTTTTCTGTGAGAAAATGCATTAAAAGGAGGGATTTCATGAGAAACACTATAAATACATATTGTACTTGTCTGAAAACGCACAGAACCTTGAAATAGAAGGTTTCTCACCAAAAAACACATTGGTGAAACCCCTATCTTAAGGCTCTGAGTGTTTGCACACATGTACAAACAGGCATGTTTAAACTATAACGTTTTTAGTGAAATCATGTTTCTCTCGAGGAGAAAATGCGTTTAAAGCCATAAAAAGGATTCACTTGTGTTTGGCATTGGACCAAGCTACCAACAACCAAAACAATGATCCGAACTGGAGAAATTACACATTGACATTGGGTGAAATCACGTAACTCTTAAGGACGTGTTTCGGACTTGTTGAATAGATTCATTTTTCTTGTTTTGTTTGTTTTTGATGAAATTGTGCTTTTCTTGTCGAGAAAAGGCGTTTAACGCGATAAAAAGGTTTAGTGCGTTATGAATACGGGCTAGGTTACCAAAAGTCAAAATGTGAACTAAATAAGGCCGGGAGTCGTTTTTATTGTTTAAAACACGATTTCTCGACCAGAATATGCTTTTTCAAAAAGCCCCTTTTCCCATGGCGAGAGACTCATTTTCTGTGAGAAAATGCATTAAAAGGAGGGATTTCATCAGAAACACTTAAAATACATATTGTACTTTTCTGAAAACGCACAGAACCTTGAAATAGAAGGTTTCTAACCAAAAAACACATTGGTGAAAACCCTATTTTAAGGCTCTGAGTGTTTGCACACATGTACAACAGGCATGTTTAAACCATAACGTTTTTAGTGAAATCATGTTTCTCTCGAGGAGAAAATGCGTTTAAAGCCATAAAAAGGATTCACTTGTGTTTGGCATTGGACCAAGCTACCAACAACCAAAACAATGATCCGAACTGGAGAAATTACACATTGACATTGGGTGAAATCACGTATCTCTTAAGGACGTGTTGTCGACTTGTTGAATAGATTCATTTTTCTTGTTTTGTTTGTTTTTGATGAACTTGTGCTTTTCTTGTCGAGAAAAGGCGTTTAACGCGATAAAAAGGTTTAGTGCGTTATGAATACGGGCTAGGTTACCAAAAGTCAAAATGTGAACTAAATAAGGCCGGGAGTCGTTTTTATTGTTTAAAACACGATTTCTCGACCAGAATATGCTTTTTCAAAAAGCCCATTTTCCCATGGCGAGAGACTCATTTTCTGTGAGAAAATGCATTAAAAGGAGGGATTTCATCAGAAACACTTAAAATACATATTGTACTTTCCTGAAAACGCACAGAACCTTGAAATAGAAGGTTTCTCAACAAAAAACACATTGGTGAAAACCCTATTTTAAGGCTCTGAGTGTTTGCAGACATGTACTACAGGCATGTTTAAGCTATAACGTTTTTAGTGAAATCATGTTTCTCTCGAGGAGAAAATGCGTTTAAAGCCATAAAAAGGATTCACTTGTGTTTGGCATTGGACCAAGCTACCAACAACCAAAACAATGATCCGAACTGGAGAAATTACACATTGACATTGGGTGAAATCACGTATCTCTTAAGGACGTGTTGCGGACTTGTTGAATAGATTCATTTTTCTTGTTTTGTTTGTTTTTGTTGAACTTGTGCTTTTCTTGTCGAGAAAAGGCGTTTAACGCGATAAAAAGGTTTAGTGCGTTATGAATACGGGCTAGTTTACCAAAAGTACAAATGTGAACTAAATAAGGCCGGGAGTCGTTTTTATTGCTTAAAACACGATTTCTCGACCAGAATATGCTTTTTCAAAAAAGCCATGTTCCCATGGCGAGAGACTCGTTTTCTGTGAGAAAATGCATTAAAAGGAGGGATTTCATGAGAAACACTATAAATACATATTGTACTTGTCTGAAAACGCACAGAACCTTGAAATAGAAGGTTTCTCACCAAAAAACACATTGGTGAAACCCCTATCTTAAGGCTCTGAGTGTTTGCACACATGTACAAACAGGCATGTTTAAACTATAACGTTTTTAGTGAAATCATGTTTCTCTCGAGAAGAAAACGCGTTTAAAGCCATAAAAAGATCTCACTGTGTTTTGGCATTTACCAAGCTACCAACAAACCTAAAAAATGATCAGAACTGGAGAAATTACATATTGACATTGGGTGAAATCATGTAACTCTTAAGGACGTGTTGCAGACTTGTTGAATAGATTCATTTTTCTTGTTTTGTTTGTTTTTGATGAAATTGCTTTTCTCGTCGAGAAAAGGCGTTTAACGCGATAAAAAGGTTTAGTGCGTTATGAATACGGGCTAGCTTACCAAAAGTATAAATGTGAACTAAATAAGGCCGGGAGTCGTTTTTATTGCTTAAAACACGATTTCTCGACCAGAATATGCTTTTTCAAAAAAGCCATGTTCCCATGGCGAGAGACTCGTTTTCTGTGAGAAAATGCATTAAAAGGAGGGATTTCATCAGAAACACTATAAATACATATTGTACTTGTCTGAAAACGCACAGAACCTTGAAATAGAAGGTTTCTCACCAAAAAACACATTGGTGAAACCCCTATCTTAAGGCTCTGAGTGTTTGCACACATGTACAACAGGCATGGTTAAACTATAACGTTTTTAGTGAAATCATGTTTCTCTCGAGGAGAAAACGCGTTTAAAGCCATAAAAAGATCTCACTGTGTTTTGGCATTGACCAAGCTACCAACAACCTAAAAAATGATCAGAACTGGAGAAATTACACATTGACATTGGGTGAAATCATGTAACTCTTAAGGACGTGTTGCAGACTTGTTGAATAGATTCATTTTTCTTGTTTTGTTTGTTTTTGATGAAATTGTGCTTTTCTCGTCGAGAAAAGGCATTTAACGCGATAAAAAGGTTTAGTGCGTTATGAATACGGGCTAGCTTACCAAAAGTACAAATGTGAACTAAATAAGGCCGGGAGTCGTTTTTATTGCTTAAAACACGATTTCTCGACCAGAATATGCTTTTTCAAAAAAGCCATGTTCCCATGGCGAGAGACTCGTTTTCTGTGAGAAAATGCATTAAAAGGAGGGATTTCATCAGAAACACTATAAATACATATTGTACTTGTCTGAAAACGCACAGAACCTTGAAATAGAAGGTTTCTCACCAAAAAACACATTGGTGAAACCCCTATCTTAAGGCTCTGAGTGTTTGCACACATGTACAAACAGGCATGTTTAAACTATAACGTTTTTAGTGAAATCATGTTTCTCTCGAGGAGAAAACGCGTTTAAAGCCATAAAAAGGATTCACTTGTGTTTGGCATTGGACCAAGCTACCAACAACCAAAACAATGATCCGAACTGGAGAAATTACACATTGACATTGGGTGAAATCACGTATCTCTTAAGGACGTGTTGTCGACTTGTTGAATAGATTCATTTTTCTTGTTTTGTTTGTTTTTGATGAACTTGTGCTTTTCTTGTCGAGAAAAGGCGTTTAACGCGATAAAAAGGTTTAGTGCGTTATGAATACGGGCTAGGTTACCAAAAGTCAAAATGTGAACTAAATAAGGCCGGGAGTCGTTTTTATTGTTTAAAACACGATTTCTCGACCAGAATATGCTTTTTCAAAAAGCCCATTTTCCCATGGCGAGAGACTCATTTTCTGTGAGAAAATGCATTAAAAGGAGGGATTTCATCAGAAACACTTAAAATACATATTGTACTTTTCTGAAAACGCACAGAACCTTGAAATAGAAGGTTTCTCAACAAAAAACACATTGGTGAAAACCCTATTTTAAGGCTCTGAGTGTTTGCAGACATGTACTACAGGCATGTTTAAGCTATAACGTTTTTAGTGAAATCATGTTTCTCTCGAGGAGAAAATGCGTTTAAAGCCATAAAAAGGATTCACTTGTGTTTGGCATTGGACCAAGCTACCAACAACCAAAACAATGATCCGAACTGGAGAAATTACACATTGACATTGGGTGAAATCACGTATCTCTTAAGGACGTGTTGCGGACTTGTTGAATAGATTCATTTTTCTTGTTTTGTTTGTTTTTGTTGAACTTGTGCTTTTCTTGTCGAGAAAAGGCGTTTAACGCGATAAAAAGGTTTAGTGCGTTATGAATACGGGCTAGTTTACCAAAAGTACAAATGTGAACTAAATAAGGCCGGGAGTCGTTTTTATTGCTTAAAACACGATTTCTCGACCAGAATATGCTTTTTCAAAAAAGCCATGTTCCCATGGCGAGAGACTCGTTTTCTGTGAGAAAATGCATTAAAAGGAGGGATTTCATGAGAAACACTATAAATACATATTGTACTTGTCTGAAAACGCACAGAACCTTGAAATAGAAGGTTTCTCACCAAAAAACACATTGGTGAAACCCCTATCTTAAGGCTCTGAGTGTTTGCACACATGTACAAACAGGCATGTTTAAACTATAACGTTTTTAGTGAAATCATGTTTCTCTCGAGAAGAAAACGCGTTTAAAGCCATAAAAAGATCTCACTGTGTTTTGGCATTTACCAAGCTACCAACAAACCTAAAAAATGATCAGAACTGGAGAAATTACATATTGACATTGGGTGAAATCATGTAACTCTTAAGGACGTGTTGCAGACTTGTTGAATAGATTCATTTTTCTTGTTTTGTTTGTTTTTGATGAAATTGCTTTTCTCGTCGAGAAAAGGCGTTTAACGCGATAAAAAGGTTTAGTGCGTTATGAATACGGGCTAGCTTACCAAAAGTATAAATGTGAACTAAATAAGGCCGGGAGTCGTTTTTATTGCTTAAAACACGATTTCTCGACCAGAATATGCTTTTTCAAAAAAGCCATGTTCCCATGGCGAGAGACTCGTTTTCTGTGAGAAAATGCATTAAAAGGAGGGATTTCATCAGAAACACTATAAATACATATTGTACTTGTCTGAAAACGCACAGAACCTTGAAATAGAAGGTTTCTCACCAAAAAACACATTGGTGAAACCCCTATCTTAAGGCTCTGAGTGTTTGCACACATGTACAACAGGCATGGTTAAACTATAACGTTTTTAGTGAAATCATGTTTCTCTCGAGGAGAAAACGCGTTTAAAGCCATAAAAAGATCTCACTGTGTTTTGGCATTGACCAAGCTACCAACAACCTAAAAAATGATCAGAACTGGAGAAATTACACATTGACATTGGGTGAAATCATGTAACTCTTAAGGACGTGTTGCAGACTTGTTGAATAGATTCATTTTTCTTGTTTTGTTTGTTTTTGATGAAATTGTGCTTTTCTCGTCGAGAAAAGGCATTTAACGCGATAAAAAGGTTTAGTGCGTTATGAATACGGGCTAGCTTACCAAAAGTACAAATGTGAACTAAATAAGGCCGGGAGTCGTTTTTATTGCTTAAAACACGATTTCTCGACCAGAATATGCTTTTTCAAAAAAGCCATGTTCCCATGGCGAGAGACTCGTTTTCTGTGAGAAAATGCATTAAAAGGAGGGATTTCATCAGAAACACTATAAATACATATTGTACTTGTCTGAAAACGCACAGAACCTTGAAATAGAAGGTTTCTCACCAAAAAACACATTGGTGAAACCCCTATCTTAAGGCTCTGAGTGTTTGCACACATGTACAAACAGGCATGTTTAAACTATAACGTTTTTAGTGAAATCATGTTTCTCTCGAGGAGAAAACGCGTTTAAAGCCATAAAAAGGATTCACTTGTGTTTGGCATTGGACCAAGCTACCAACAACCAAAACAATGATCCGAACTGGAGAAATTACACATTGACATTGGGTGAAATCACGTATCTCTTAAGGACGTGTTGTCGACTTGTTGAATAGATTCATTTTTCTTGTTTTGTTTGTTTTTGATGAACTTGTGCTTTTCTTGTCGAGAAAAGGCGTTTAACGCGATAAAAAGGTTTAGTGCGTTATGAATACGGGCTAGGTTACCAAAAGTCAAAATGTGAACTAAATAAGGCCGGGAGTCGTTTTTATTGTTTAAAACACGATTTCTCGACCAGAATATGCTTTTTCAAAAAGCCCATTTTCCCATGGCGAGAGACTCATTTTCTGTGAGAAAATGCATTAAAAGGAGGGATTTCATCAGAAACACTTAAAATACATATTGTACTTTTCTGAAAACGCACAGAACCTTGAAATAGAAGGTTTCTCAACAAAAAACACATTGGTGAAAACCCTATTTTAAGGCTCTGAGTGTTTGCAGACATGTACTACAGGCATGTTTAAGCTATAACGTTTTTAGTGAAATCATGTTTCTCTCGAGGAGAAAATGCGTTTAAAGCCATAAAAAGGATTCACTTGTGTTTGGCATTGGACCAAGCTACCAACAACCAAAACAATGATCCGAACTGGAGAAATTACACATTGACATTGGGTGAAATCACGTATCTCTTAAGGACGTGTTGCGGACTTGTTGAATAGATTCATTTTTCTTGTTTTGTTTGTTTTTGTTGAACTTGTGCTTTTCTTGTCGAGAAAAGGCGTTTAACGCGATAAAAAGGTTTAGTGCGTTATGAATACGGGCTAGTTTACCAAAAGTACAAATGTGAACTAAATAAGGCCGGGAGTCGTTTTTATTGCTTAAAACACGATTTCTCGACCAGAATATGCTTTTTCAAAAAAGCCATGTTCCCATGGCGAGAGACTCGTTTTCTGTGAGAAAATGCATTAAAAGGAGGGATTTCATGAGAAACACTATAAATACATATTGTACTTGTCTGAAAACGCACAGAACCTTGAAATAGAAGGTTTCTCACCAAAAAACACATTGGTGAAACCCCTATCTTAAGGCTCTGAGTGTTTGCACACATGTACAAACAGGCATGTTTAAACTATAACGTTTTTAGTGAAATCATGTTTCTCTCGAGGAGAAAACGCGTTTAAAGCCATAAAAAGATCTCACTGTGTTTTGGCATTGACCAAGCTACCAGCAACCTAAAAAATGATCAGAACTGGAGAAATTACATATTGACATTGGGTGAAATCATGTAACTCTTAAGGACGTGTTGCAGACTTGTTGAATAGATTCATTTTTCTTGTTTTGTTTGTTTTTGATGAAATTGTGCTTTTCTCGTCGAGAAAAGGCGTTTAACGCGATAAAAAGGTTTAGTGCGTTATGAATACGGGCTAGCTTACCAAAAGTACAAATGTGAACTATATAAGGCCGGGAGTCGTTTTTATTGCTTAAAACACGATTTCTCGACCAGAATATGCTTTTTCAAAAAAGCCATGTTCCCATGGCGAGAGACTCGTTTTCTGTGAGAAAATGCATTAAAAGGAGGGATTTCATGAGAAACACTATAAATACATATTGTACTTGTCTGAAAACGCACAGAACCTTGAAATAGAAGGTTTCTCACCAAAAAACACATTGGTGAAACCCCTATCTTAAGGCTCTGAGTGTTTGCACACATGTACAAACAGGCATGTTTAAACTATAACGTTTTTAGTGAAATCATGTTTCTCTCGAGGAGAAAACGCGTTTAAAGCCATAAAAAGATCTCACTGTGTTTTGGCATTGACCAAGCTACCAACAAACCTAAAAAATGATCAGAACTGGAGAAATTACACATTGACATTGGGTGAAATCATGTAACTCTTAAGGACGTGTTGCAGACTTGTTGAATAGATTCATTTTTCTTGTTTTGTTTGTTTTTGATGAAATTGTGCTTTTCTCGTCGAGAAAAGGCGTTTAACGCGATAAAAAGGTTTAGTGCGTTATGAATACGGGCTAGCTTACCAAAAGTACAAATGTGAACTAAATAAGGCCGGGAGTCGTTTTATTGCTTAAAACACGATTTCTCGACCAGAATATGCTTTTTCAAAAAAGCCATGTTCCCATGGCGAGAGACTCGTTTTCTGTGAGAAAATGCATTAAAAGGAGGGATTTCATGAGAAACACTATAAATACATATTGTACTTGTCTGAAAACGCACAGAACCTTGAAATAGAAGGTTTCTCACCAAAAAACACATTGGTGAAACCCCTATCTTAAGGCTCTGAGTGTTTGCACACATGTACAAACAGGCATGTTTAAACTATAACGTTTTTAGTGAAATCATGTTTCTCTCGAGGAGAAAACGCGTTTAAAGCCATAAAAAGATCTCACTGTGTTTTGGCATTGACCAAGCTACCAACAAACCTAAAAAATGATCAGAACTGGAGAAATTACATATTGACATTGGGTGAAATCATGTAACTCTTAAGGACGTGTTGCAGACTTGTTGAATAGATTCATTTTTCTTGTTTTGTTTGTTTTTGATGAAATTGTGCTTTTCTCGTCGAGAAAAGGCGTTTAACGCGATAAAAAGGTTTAGTGCGTTATGAATACGGGCTAGTTTACCAAAAGTACAAATGTGAACTAAATAAGGCCGGGAGTCGTTTTTATTGCTTAAAACACGATTTCTCGACCAGAATATGCTTTTTCAAAAAAGCCATGTTCCCATGGCGAGAGACTCGTTTTCTGTGAGAAAATGCATTAAAAGGAGGGATTTCATGAGAAACACTATAAATACATATTGTACTTGTCTGAAAACGCACAGAACCTTGAAATAGAAGGTTTCTCACCAAAAAACACATTGGTGAAACCCCTATCTTAAGGCTCTGAGTGTTTGCACACATGTACAAACAGGCATGTTTAAACTATAACGTTTTTAGTGAAATCATGTTTCTCTCGAGGAGAAAACGCGTTTAAAGCCATAAAAAGATCTCACTGTGTTTTGGCATTGACCAAGCTACCAGCAACCTAAAAAATGATCAGAACTGGAGAAATTACATATTGACATTGGGTGAAATCATGTAACTCTTAAGGACGTGTTGCAGACTTGTTGAATAGATTCATTTTTCTTGTTTTGTTTGTTTTTGATGAAATTGTGCTTTTGTCGTCGAGAAAAGGCGTTTAACGCGATAAAAAGGTTTAGTGCGTTATGAATACGGGCTAGCTTACCAAAAGTACAAATGTGAACTAAATAAGGCCGGGAGTCGTTTTTATTGCTTAAAACACGATTTCTCGACCAGAATATGCTTTTTCAAAAAGCCCATTTTCCCATGGCGAGAGACTCATTTTCTGTGAGAAAATGCATTAAAAGGAGGGATTTCATGAGAAACACTATAAATACATATTGTACTTGTCTGAAAACGCACAGAACCTTGAAATAGAAGGTTTCTCACCAAAAAACACATTGGTGAAACCCCTATCTTAAGGCTCTGAGTGTTTGCACACATGTACAAACAGGCATGTTTAAACTATAACGTTTTTAGTGAAATCATGTTTCTCTCGAGGAGAAAACGCGTTTAAAGCCATAAAAAGATCTCACTGTGTTTTGGCATTGACCAAGCTACCAACAAACCTAAAAAATGATCAGAACTGGAGAAATTACACATTGACATTGGGTGAAATCATGTAACTCTTAAGGACGTGTTGCAGACTTGTTGAATAGATTCATTTTTCTTGTTTTGTTTGTTTTTGATGAAATTGTGCTTTTCTCGTCGAGAAAAGGCGTTTATAACGCGATAAAAAGGTTTAGTGCGTTATGAATACGGGCTAGCTTACCAAAAGTACAAATGTGAACTAAATAAGGCCGGGAGTCGTTTTTATTGCTTAAAACACGATTTCTCGACCACAATATGCTTTTTCAAAAAAGCCATGTTCCCATGGCGAGAGACTCGTTTTCTTTGAGAAAATGCATTAAAAGGAGGGATTTCATCAGAAACACTATAAATACATATTGTACTTGTCTGAAAACGCACAGAACCTTGAAATAGAAGGTTTCTCACCAAAAAACACATTGGTGAAACCCCTATCTTAAGGCTCTGAGTGTTTGCACACATGTACAAACAGGCATGTTTAAACTATAACGTTTTTAGTGAAATCATGTTTCTCTCGAGGAGAAAACGCGTTTAAAGCCATAAAAAGATCTCACTGTGTTTTGGCATTGACCAAGCTACCAACAAACCTAAAAAATGATCAGAACTGGAGAAATTACACATTGACATTGGGTGAAATCATGTAACTCTTAAGGACGTGTTGCAGACTTGTTGAATAGATTCATTTTTCTTGTTTTGTTTGTTTTTGATGAAATTGTGCTTTTCTCGTCGAGAAAAGGCGTTTAACGCGATAAAAAGGTTTAGTGCGTTATGAATACGGGCTAGCTTACCAAAAGTACAAATGTGAACTAAATAAGGCCGGGAGTCGTTTTTATTGCTTAAAACACGATAACTCGACCAGAAAATGCTTTTTCAAAAAAGCCATGTTCCCATGGCGAGAGACTCGTTTTCTGTGAGAAAATGCATTAAAAGGAGGGATTTCATGAGAAACACTATAAATACATATTGTACTTGTCTGAAAACGCACAGAACCTTGAAATAGAAGGTTTCTCACCAAAAAACACATTGGTGAAACCCCTATCTTAAGGCTCTGAGTGTTTGCACACATGTACAAACAGGCATGTTTAAACTATAACGTTTTTAGTGAAATCATGTTTCTCTCGAGGAGAAAACGCGTTTAAAGCCATAAAAAGATCTCACTGTATTTTGGCATTGACCAAGGTACCAACAAACCTAAAAAATGATCAGAACTGGAGAAATTACACATTGACATTGGGTGAAATCATGTAACTCTTAAGGACGTGTTGCAGACTTGTTGAATAGATTCATTTTTCTTGTTTTGTTTGTTTTTGATGAAATTGTGCTTTTCTCGTCGAGAAAAGGCGTTTAACGCGATAAAAAGGTTTAGTGCGTTATGAATACGGGCTAGCTTACCAAAAGTACAAATGTGAACTAAATAAGGCCGGGAGTCGTTTTTATTGCTTAAAACACGATTTCTCGACCAGAATATGCTTTTTCAAAAAAGCCATGTTCCCATGGCGAGAGACTCGTTTTCTGTGAGAAAATGCATTAAAAGGAGGGATTTCATGAGAAACACTATAAATACATATTGTACTTGTCTGAAAACGCACAGAACCTTGAAATAGAAGGTTTCTCACCAAAAAACACATTGGTGAAACCCCTATCTTAAGGCTCTGAGTGTTTGCACACATGTACAAACAAGCATGTTTAAACTATAACGTTTTTAGTGAAATCATGTTTCTCTCGAGGAGAAAACGCGTTTAAAGCCATAAAAAGATCTCACTGTGTTTTGGCATTGACCAAGCTACCAACAAACCTAAAAAATGATCAGAACTGGAGAAATTACACATTGACATTGGGTGAAATCATGTAACTCTTAAGGACGTGTTGCAGACTTGTTGAATAGATTCATTTTTCTTGTTTTGTTTGTTTTTGATGAAATTGTGCTTTTCTCGTCGAGAAAAGGCGTTTAACGCGATAAAAAGGTTTAGTGCGTTATGAATACGGGCTAGCTTACCAAAAGTACAAATGTGAACTAAATAAGGCCGGGAGTCGTTTTATTGCTTAAAACACGATTTCTCGACCAGAATATGCTTTTTCAAAAAAGCCATGTTCCCATGGCGAGAGACTCGTTTTCTGTGAGAAAATGCATTAAAAGGAGGGATTTCATGAGAAACACTATAAATACATATTGTACTTGTCTGAAAACGCACAGAACCTTGAAATAGAAGGTTTCTCACCAAAAAACACATTGGTGAAACCCCTATCTTAAGGCTCTGAGTGTTTGCACACATGTACAAACAGGCATGTTTAAACTATAACGTTTTTAGTGAAATCATGTTTCTCTCGAGGAGAAAACGCGTTTAAAGCCATAAAAAGATCTCACTGTGTTTTGGCATTGACCAAGCTACCAACAAACCTAAAAAATGATCAGAACTGGAGAAATTACATATTGACATTGGGTGAAATCATGTAACTCTTAAGGACGTGTTGCAGACTTGTTGAATAGATTCATTTTTCTTGTTTTGTTTGTTTTTGATGAAATTGTGCTTTTCTCGTCGAGAAAAGGCGTTTAACGCGATAAAAAGGTTTAGTGCGTTATGAATACGGGCTAGTTTACCAAAAGTACAAATGTGAACTAAATAAGGCCGGGAGTCGTTTTTATTGCTTAAAACACGATTTCTCGACCAGAATATGCTTTTTCAAAAAAGCCATGTTCCCATGGCGAGAGACTCGTTTTCTGTGAGAAAATGCATTAAAAGGAGGGATTTCATGAGAAACACTATAAATACATATTGTACTTGTCTGAAAACGCACAGAACCTTGAAATAGAAGGTTTCTCACCAAAAAACACATTGGTGAAACCCCTATCTTAAGGCTCTGAGTGTTTGCACACATGTACAAACAGGCATGTTTAAACTATAACGTTTTTAGTGAAATCATGTTTCTCTCGAGGAGAAAACGCGTTTAAAGCCATAAAAAGATCTCACTGTGTTTTGGCATTGACCAAGCTACCAGCAACCTAAAAAATGATCAGAACTGGAGAAATTACATATTGACATTGGGTGAAATCATGTAACTCTTAAGGACGTGTTGCAGACTTGTTGAATAGATTCATTTTTCTTGTTTTGTTTGTTTTTGATGAAATTGTGCTTTTGTCGTCGAGAAAAGGCGTTTAACGCGATAAAAAGGTTTAGTGCGTTATGAATACGGGCTAGCTTACCAAAAGTACAAATGTGAACTAAATAAGGCCGGGAGTCGTTTTTATTGCTTAAAACACGATAACTCGACCAGAAAATGCTTTTTCAAAAAAGCCATGTTCCCATGGCGAGAGACTCGTTTTCTGTGAGAAAATGCATTAAAAGGAGGGATTTCATGAGAAACACTATAAATACATATTGTACTTGTCTGAAAACGCACAGAACCTTGAAATAGAAGGTTTCTCACCAAAAAACACATTGGTGAAACCCCTATCTTAAGGCTCTGAGTGTTTGCACACATGTACAAACAGGCATGTTTAAACTATAACGTTTTTAGTGAAATCATGTTTCTCTCGAGGAGAAAACGCGTTTAAAGCCATAAAAAGATCTCACTGTGTTTTGGCATTGACCAAGCTACCAACAAACCTAAAAAATGATCAGAACTGGAGAAATTACACATTGACATTGGGTGAAATCATGTAACTCTTAAGGACGTGTTGCAGACTTGTTGAATAGATTCATTTTTCTTGTTTTGTTTGTTTTTGATGAAATTGTGCTTTTCTCGTCGAGAAAAGGCGTTTAACGCGATAAAAAGGTTTAGTGCGTTATGAATACGGGCTAGCTTACCAAAAGTACAAATGTGAACTAAATAAGGCCGGGAGTCGTTTTTATTGCTTAAAACACGATTTCTCGACCAGAATATGCTTTTTCAAAAAAGCCATGTTCCCATGGCGAGAGACTCGTTTTCTGTGAGAAAATGCATTAAAAGGAGGGATTTCCTGAGAAACACTATAAATACATATTGTACTTGTCTGAAAACGCACAGAACCTTGAAATAGAAGGTTTCTCACCAAAAAACACATTGGTGAAACCCCTATCTTAAGGCTCTGAGTGTTTGCACACATGTACAAACAGGCATGTTTAAACTATAACGTTTTTAGTGAAATCATGTTTCTCTCGAGGAGAAAACGCGTTTAAAGCCATAAAAAGATCTCACTGTGTTTTGGCATTGACCAAGCTACCAACAAACCTAAAAAATGATCAGAACTGGAGAAATTACACATTGACATTGGGTGAAATCATGTAACTCTTAAGGACGTGTTGCAGACTTGTTGAATAGATTCATTTTTCTTGTTTTGTTTGTTTTTGATGAAATTGTGCTTTTCTCGTCGAGAAAAGGCGTTTAACGCGATAAAAAGGTTTAGTGCGTTATGAATACGGGCTAGCTTACCAAAAGTACAAATGTGAACTAAATAAGGCCGGGAGTCGTTTTATTGCTTAAAACACGATTTCTCGACCAGAATATGCTTTTTCAAAAAAGCCATGTTCCCATGGCGAGAGACTCGTTTTCTGTGAGAAAATGCATTAAAAGGAGGGATTTCATGAGAAACACTATAAATACATATTGTACTTGTCTGAAAACGCACAGAACCTTGAAATAGAAGGTTTCTCACCAAAAAACACATTGGTGAAACCCCTATCTTAAGGCTCTGAGTGTTTGCACACATGTACAAACAGGCATGTTTAAACTATAACGTTTTTAGTGAAATCATGTTTCTCTCGAGGAGAAAACGCGTTTAAAGCCATAAAAAGATCTCACTGTGTTTTGGCATTGACCAAGCTACCAACAAACCTAAAAAATGATCAGAACTGGAGAAATTACATATTGACATTGGGTGAAATCATGTAACTCTTAAGGACGTGTTGCAGACTTGTTGAATAGATTCATTTTTCTTGTTTTGTTTGTTTTTGATGAAATTGTGCTTTTCTCGTCGAGAAAAGGCGTTTAACGCGATAAAAAGGTTTAGTGCGTTATGAATACGGGCTAGTTTACCAAAAGTACAAATGTGAACTAAATAAGGCCGGGAGTCGTTTTTATTGCTTAAAACACGATTTCTCGACCAGAATATGCTTTTTCAAAAAAGCCATGTTCCCATGGCGAGAGACTCGTTTTCTGTGAGAAAATGCATTAAAAGGAGGGATTTCATGAGAAACACTATAAATACATATTGTACTTGTCTGAAAACGCACAGAACCTTGAAATAGAAGGTTTCTCACCAAAAAACACATTGGTGAAACCCCTATCTTAAGGCTCTGAGTGTTTGCACACATGTACAAACAGGCATGTTTAAACTATAACGTTTTTAGTGAAATCATGTTTCTCTCGAGGAGAAAACGCGTTTAAAGCCATAAAAAGATCTCACTGTGTTTTGGCATTGACCAAGCTACCAGCAACCTAAAAAATGATCAGAACTGGAGAAATTACATATTGACATTGGGTGAAATCATGTAACTCTTAAGGACGTGTTGCAGACTTGTTGAATAGATTCATTTTTCTTGTTTTGTTTGTTTTTGATGAAATTGTGCTTTTGTCGTCGAGAAAAGGCGTTTAACGCGATAAAAAGGTTTAGTGCGTTATGAATACGGGCTAGCTTACCAAAAGTACAAATGTGAACTAAATAAGGCCGGGAGTCGTTTTTATTGCTTAAAACACGATTTCTCGACCAGAATATGCTTTTTCAAAAAGCCCATTTTCCCATGGCGAGAGACTCATTTTCTGTGAGAAAATGCATTAAAAGGAGGGATTTCATGAGAAACACTATAAATACATATTGTACTTGTCTGAAAACGCACAGAACCTTGAAATAGAAGGTTTCTCACCAAAAAACACATTGGTGAAACCCCTATCTTAAGGCTCTGAGTGTTTGCACACATGTACAAACAGGCATGTTTAAACTATAACGTTTTTAGTGAAATCATGTTTCTCTCGAGGAGAAAACGCGTTTAAAGCCATAAAAAGATCTCACTGTGTTTTGGCATTGACCAAGCTACCAACAAACCTAAAAAATGATCAGAACTGGAGAAATTACACATTGACATTGGGTGAAATCATGTAACTCTTAAGGACGTGTTGCAGACTTGTTGAATAGATTCATTTTTCTTGTTTTGTTTGTTTTTGATGAAATTGTGCTTTTCTCGTCGAGAAAAGGCGTTTAACGCGATAAAAAGGTTTAGTGCGTTATGAATACGGGCTAGCTTACCAAAAGTACAAATGTGAACTAAATAAGGCCGGGAGTCGTTTTTATTGCTTAAAACACGATTTCTCGACCACAATATGCTTTTTCAAAAAAGCCATGTTCCCATGGCGAGAGACTCGTTTTCTGTGAGAAAATGCATTAAAAGGAGGGATTTCATGAGAAACACTATAAATACATATTGTACTTGTCTGAAAACGCACAGAACCTTGAAATAGAAGGTTTCTCACCAAAAAACACATTGGTGAAACCCCTATCTTAAGGCTCTGAGTGTTTGCACACATGTACAAACAGGCATGTTTAAACTATAACGTTTTTAGTGAAATCATGTTTCTCTCGAGGAGAAAACGCGTTTAAAGCCATAAAAAGATCTCACTGTGTTTTGGCATTGACCAAGCTACCAACAAACCTAAAAAATGATCAGAACTGGAGAAATTACACATTGACATTGGGTGAAATCATGTAACTCTTAAGGACGTGTTGCAGACTTGTTGAATAGATTCATTTTTCTTGTTTTGTTTGTTTTTGATGAAATTGTGCTTTTCTCGTCGAGAAAAGGCGTTTATAACGCGATAAAAAGGTTTAGTGCGTTATGAATACGGGCTAGCTTACCAAAAGTACAAATGTGAACTAAATAAGGCCGGGAGTCGTTTTTATTGCTTAAAACACGATTTCTCGACCACAATATGCTTTTTCAAAAAAGCCATGTTCCCATGGCGAGAGACTCGTTTTCTTTGAGAAAATGCATTAAAAGGAGGGATTTCATCAGAAACACTATAAATACATATTGTACTTGTCTGAAAACGCACAGAACCTTGAAATAGAAGGTTTCTCACCAAAAAACACATTGGTGAAACCCCTATCTTAAGGCTCTGAGTGTTTGCACACATGTACAAACAGGCATGTTTAAACTATAACGTTTTTAGTGAAATCATGTTTCTCTCGAGGAGAAAACGCGTTTAAAGCCATAAAAAGATCTCACTGTGTTTTGGCATTGACCAAGCTACCAACAAACCTAAAAAATGATCAGAACTGGAGAAATTACACATTGACATTGGGTGAAATCATGTAACTCTTAAGGACGTGTTGCAGACTTGTTGAATAGATTCATTTTTCTTGTTTTGTTTGTTTTTGATGAAATTGTGCTTTTGTCGTCGAGAAAAGGCGTTTAACGCGATAAAAAGGTTTAGTGCGTTATGAATACGGGCTAGCTTACCAAAAGTACAAATGTGAACTAAATAAGGCCGGGAGTCGTTTTTATTGCTTAAAACACGATAACTCGACCAGAAAATGCTTTTTCAAAAAAGCCATGTTCCCATGGCGAGAGACTCGTTTTCTGTGAGAAAATGCATTAAAAGGAGGGATTTCATGAGAAACACTATAAATACATATTGTACTTGTCTGAAAACGCACAGAACCTTGAAATAGAAGGTTTCTCACCAAAAAACACATTGGTGAAACCCCTATCTTAAGGCTCTGAGTGTTTGCACACATGTACAAACAGGCATGTTTAAACTATAACGTTTTTAGTGAAATCATGTTTCTCTCGAGGAGAAAACGCGTTTAAAGCCATAAAAAGATCTCACTGTGTTTTGGCATTGACCAAGCTACCAACAAACCTAAAAAATGATCAGAACTGGAGAAATTACACATTGACATTGGGTGAAATCATGTAACTCTTAAGGACGTGTTGCAGACTTGTTGAATAGATTCATTTTTCTTGTTTTGTTTGTTTTTGATGAAATTGTGCTTTTCTCGTCGAGAAAAGGCGTTTAACGCGATAAAAAGGTTTAGTGCGTTATGAATACGGGCTAGCTTACCAAAAGTACAAATGTGAACTAAATAAGGCCGGGAGTCGTTTTTATTGCTTAAAACACGATAACTCGACCAGAAAATGCTTTTTCAAAAAAGCCATGTTCCCATGGCGAGAGACTCGTTTTCTGTGAGAAAATGCATTAAAAGGAGGGATTTCATGAGAAACACTATAAATACATATTGTACTTGTCTGAAAACGCACAGAACCTTGAAATAGAAGGTTTCTCACCAAAAAACACATTGGTGAAACCCCTATCTTAAGGCTCTGAGTGTTTGCACACATGTACAAACAGGCATGTTTAAACTATAACGTTTTTAGTGAAATCATGTTTCTCTCGAGGAGAAAACGCGTTTAAAGCCATAAAAAGATCTCACTGTGTTTTGGCATTGACCAAGCTACCAACAAACCTAAAAAATGATCAGAACTGGAGAAATTACACATTGACATTGGGTGAAATCATGTAACTCTTAAGGACGTGTTGCAGACTTGTTGAATAGATTCATTTTTCTTGTTTTGTTTGTTTTTGATGAAATTGTGCTTTTGTCGTCGAGAAAAGGCGTTTAACGCGA
Organism: Lampris incognitus; assembly: GCF_029633865.1. NCBI lineage: Eukaryota > Metazoa > Chordata > Actinopteri > Lampriformes > Lampridae > Lampris > Lampris incognitus. The sequence continues at coordinate 49,127,009 of NC_079221.1, read as the reverse complement.
TAAAAAGGTTTAGTGCGTTATGAATACGGGCTAGCTTACCAAAAGTACAAATGTGAACTAAATAAGGCCGGGAGTCGTTTTTATTGCTTAAAACACGATAACTCGACCAGAAAATGCTTTTTCAAAAAAGCCATGTTCCCATGGCGAGAGACTCGTTTTCTGTGAGAAAATGCATTAAAAGGAGGGATTTCATGAGAAACACTATAAATACATATTGTACTTGTCTGAAAACGCACAGAACCTTGAAATAGAAGGTTTCTCACCAAAAAACACATTGGTGAAACCCCTATCTTAAGGCTCTGAGTGTTTGCACACATGTACAAACAGGCATGTTTAAACTATAACGTTTTTAGTGAAATCATGTTTCTCTCGAGGAGAAAACGCGTTTAAAGCCATAAAAAGATCTCACTGTGTTTTGGCATTGACCAAGCTACCAACAAACCTAAAAAATGATCAGAACTGGAGAAATTACACATTGACATTGGGTGAAATCATGTAACTCTTAAGGACGTGTTGCAGACTTGTTGAATAGATTCATTTTTCTTGTTTTGTTTGTTTTTGATGAAATTGTGCTTTTCTCGTCGAGAAAAGGCGTTTAACGCGATAAAAAGGTTTAGTGCGTTATGAATACGGGCTAGCTTACCAAAAGTACAAATGTGAACTAAATAAGGCCGGGAGTCGTTTTTATTGCTTAAAACACGATAACTCGACCAGAAAATGCTTTTTCAAAAAAGCCATGTTCCCATGGCGAGAGACTCGTTTTCTGTGAGAAAATGCATTAAAAGGAGGGATTTCATGAGAAACACTATAAATACATATTGTACTTGTCTGAAAACGCACAGAACCTTGAAATAGAAGGTTTCTCACCAAAAAACACATTGGTGAAACCCCTATCTTAAGGCTCTGAGTGTTTGCACACATGTACAAACAGGCATGTTTAAACTATAACGTTTTTAGTGAAATCATGTTTCTCTCGAGGAGAAAACGCGTTTAAAGCCATAAAAAGATCTCACTGTGTTTTGGCATTGACCAAGCTACCAACAAACCTAAAAAATGATCAGAACTGGAGAAATTACATATTGACATTGGGTGAAATCATGTAACTCTTAAGGACGTGTTGCAGACTTGTTGAATAGATTCATTTTTCTTGTTTTGTTTGTTTTTGATGAAATTGTGCTTTTCTCGTCGAGAAAAGGCGTTTAACGCGATAAAAAGGTTTAGTGCGTTATGAATACGGGCTAGGTTACCAAAAGTCAAAATGTGAACTAAATAAGGCCGGGAGTCGTTTTTATTGTTTAAAACACGATTTCTCGACCAGAATATGCTTTTTCAAAAAAGCCATGTTCCCATGGCGAGAGACTCGTTTTCTGTGAGAAAATGCATTAAAAGGAGGGATTTCATGAGAAACACTATAAATACATATTGTACTTGTCTGAAAACGCACAGAACCTTGAAATAGAAGGTTTCTCACCAAAAAACACATTGGTGAAACCCCTATCTTAAGGCTCTGAGTGTTTGCACACATGTACAAACAGGCATGTTTAAACTATAACGTTTTTAGTGAAATCATGTTTCTCTCGAGGAGAAAACGCGTTTAAAGCCATAAAAAGATCTCACTGTGTTTTGGCATTGACCAAGCTACCAACAAACCTAAAAAATGATCAGAACTGGAGAAATTACACATTGACATTGGGTGAAATCATGTAACTCTTAAGGACGTGTTTCGGACTTGTTGAATAGATTCATTTTTCTTGTTTTGTTTGTTTTTGATGAAATTGTGCTTTTCTTGTCGAGAAAAGGCGTTTAACGCGATAAAAAGGTTTAGTGCGTTATGAATACGGGCTAGGTTACCAAAAGTCAAAAAGTGAACTAAATAAGGCCGGGAGTCGTTTTTATTTTTTAAAACACGATTTCTCGACCAGAATATGCTTTTTCAAAAAGCCCCTTTTCCCATGGCGAGAGACTCATTTTCTGTGAGAAAATGCATTAAAAGGAGGGATTTCATCAGAAACACTTAAAATACATATTGTACTTTTCTGAAAACGCACAGAACCTTGAAATAGAAGGTTTCTAACCAAAAAACACATTGGTGAAAACCCTATTTTAAGGCTCTGAGTGTTTGCACACATGTACAACAGGCATGTTTAAACCATAACGTTTTTAGTGAAATCATGTTTCTCTCGAGGAGAAAATGCGTTTAAAGCCATAAAAAGGATTCACTTGTGTTTGGCATTGGACCAAGCTACCAACAACCAAAACAATGATCCGAACTGGAGAAATTACACATTGACATTGGGTGAAATCACGTATCTCTTAAGGACGTGTTGTCGACTTGTTGAATAGATTCATTTTTCTTGTTTTGTTTGTTTTTGATGAACTTGTGCTTTTCTTGTCGAGAAAAGGCGTTTAACGCGATAAAAAGGTTTAGTGCGTTATGAATACGGGCTAGGTTACCAAAAGTCAAAATGTGAACTAAATAAGGCCGGGAGTCGTTTTTATTGTTTAAAACACGATTTCTCGACCAGAATATGCTTTTTCAAAAAGCCCATTTTCCCATGGCGAGAGACTCATTTTCTGTGAGAAAATGCATTAAAAGGAGGGATTTCATCAGAAACACTTAAAATACATATTGTACTTTTCTGAAAACGCACAGAACCTTGAAATAGAAGGTTTCTCAACAAAAAACACATTGGTGAAAACCCTATTTTAAGGCTCTGAGTGTTTGCAGACATGTACTACAGGCATGTTTAAGCTATAACGTTTTTAGTGAAATCATGTTTCTCTCGAGGAGAAAATGCGTTTAAAGCCATAAAAAGGATTCACTTGTGTTTGGCATTGGACCAAGCTACCAACAACCAAAACAATGATCCGAACTGGAGAAATTACACATTGACATTGGGTGAAATCACGTATCTCTTAAGGACGTGTTGCGGACTTGTTGAATAGATTCATTTTTCTTGTTTTGTTTGTTTTTGTTGAACTTGTGCTTTTCTTGTCGAGAAAAGGCGTTTAACGCGATAAAAAGGTTTAGTGCGTTATGAATACGGGCTAGTTTACCAAAAGTACAAATGTGAACTAAATAAGGCCGGGAGTCGTTTTTATTGCTTAAAACACGATTTCTCGACCAGAATATGCTTTTTCAAAAAAGCCATGTTCCCATGGCGAGAGACTCGTTTTCTGTGAGAAAATGCATTAAAAGGAGGGATTTCATGAGAAACACTATAAATACATATTGTACTTGTCTGAAAACGCACAGAACCTTGAAATAGAAGGTTTCTCACCAAAAAACACATTGGTGAAACCCCTATCTTAAGGCTCTGAGTGTTTGCACACATGTACAAACAGGCATGTTTAAACTATAACGTTTTTAGTGAAATCATGTTTCTCTCGAGGAGAAAACGCGTTTAAAGCCATAAAAAGATCTCACTGTGTTTTGGCATTGACCAAGCTACCAGCAACCTAAAAAATGATCAGAACTGGAGAAATTACATATTGACATTGGGTGAAATCATGTAACTCTTAAGGACGTGTTGCAGACTTGTTGAATAGATTCATTTTTCTTGTTTTGTTTGTTTTTGATGAAATTGTGCTTTTGTCGTCGAGAAAAGGCGTTTAACGCGATAAAAAGGTTTAGTGCGTTATGAATACGGGCTAGCTTACCAAAAGTACAAATGTGAACTAAATAAGGCCGGGAGTCGTTTTTATTTCTTAAAACACGATTTCTCGACCAGAATATGCTTTTTCAAAAAGCCCATTTTCCCATGGCGAGAGACTCATTTTCTGTGAGAAAATGCATTAAAAGGAGGGATTTCATGAGAAACACTATAAATACATATTGTACTTGTCTGAAAACGCATAGAACCTTGAAATAGAAGGTTTCTCACCAAAAAACACATTGGTGAAACCCCTATCTTAAGGCTCTGAGTGTTTGCACACATGTACAAACAGGCATGTTTAAACTATAACGTTTTTAGTGAAATCATGTTTCTCTCGAGGAGAAAACGCGTTTAAAGCCATAAAAAGATCTCACTGTGTTTTGGCATTGACCAAGCTACCAACAAACCTAAAAAATGATCAGAACTGGAGAAATTACACATTGACATTGGGTGAAATCATGTAACTCTTAAGGACGTGTTGCAGACTTGTTGAATAGATTCATTTTTCTTGTTTTGTTTGTTTTTGATGAAATTGTGCTTTTCTCGTCGAGAAAAGGCGTTTAACGCGATAAAAAGGTTTAGTGCGTTATGAATACGGGCTAGCTTACCAAAAGTACAAATGTGAACTAAATAAGGCCGGGAGTCGTTTTTATTGCTTAAAACACGATTTCTCGACCAGAATATGCTTTTTCAAAAAAGCCATGTTCCCATGGCGAGAGACTCGTTTTCTGTGAGAAAATGCATTAAAAGGAGGGATTTCATGAGAAACACTATAAATACATATTGTACTTGTCTGAAAACGCACAGAACCTTGAAATAGAAGGTTTCTCAACAAAAAACACATTGGTGAAAACCCTATTTTAAGGCTCTGAGTGTTTGCAGACATGTACTACAGGCATGTTTAAGCTATAACGTTTTTAGTGAAATCATGTTTCTCTCGAGGAGAAAATGCGTTTAAAGCCATAAAAAGGATTCACTTGTGTTTGGCATTGGACCAAGCTACCAACAACCAAAACAATGATCCGAACTGGAGAAATTACACATTGACATTGGGTGAAATCACGTATCTCTTAAGGACGTGTTGCGGACTTGTTGAATAGATTCATTTTTCTTGTTTTGTTTGTTTTTGTTGAACTTGTGCTTTTCTTGTCGAGAAAAGGCGTTTAACGCGATAAAAAGGTTTAGTGCGTTATGAATACGGGCTAGGTTACCAAAAGTCAAAATGTGAGCTAAATAAAGCCGGGAGTCGTTTCTATTGTTTAAAACACGATTTCTCGACCAGAATATGCTTTTTCAAAAAGCCCATTTTCCCATGGCGAGAGACTCATTTTCTGTGAGAAAATGCATTAAAAGGAGGGATTTCATCAGAAACACTTAAAATACATATTGTACTTTTCTGAAAACGCACAGAACCTTGAAATAGAAGGTTTCTCAACAAAAAACACATTGGTGAAAACCCTATTTTAAGGCTCTGAGTGTTTGCAGACATGTACTACAGGCATGTTTAAGCTATAACGTTTTTAGTGAAATCATGTTTCTCTCGAGGAGAAAATGCGTTTAAAGCCATAAAAAGGATTCACTTGTGTTTGGCATTGGACCAAGCTACCAACAACCAAAACAATGATCCGAACTGGAGAAATTACACATTGACATTGGGTGAAATCACGTATCTCTTAAGGACGTGTTGCGGACTTGTTGAATAGATTCATTTTTCTTGTTTTGTTTGTTTTTGTTGAACTTGTGCTTTTCTTGTCGAGAAAAGGCGTTTAACGCGATAAAAAGGTTTAGTGCGTTATGAATACGGGCTAGTTTACCAAAAGTACAAATGTGAACTAAATAAGGCCGGGAGTCGTTTTTATTGCTTAAAACACGATTTCTCGACCAGAATATGCTTTTTCAAAAAAGCCATGTTCCCATGGCGAGAGACTCGTTTTCTGTGAGAAAATGCATTAAAAGGAGGGATTTCATGAGAAACACTATAAATACATATTGTACTTGTCTGAAAACGCACAGAACCTTGAAATAGAAGGTTTCTCACCAAAAAACACATTGGTGAAACCCCTATCTTAAGGCTCTGAGTGTTTGCACACATGTACAAACAGGCATGTTTAAACTATAACGTTTTTAGTGAAATCATGTTTCTCTCGAGGAGAAAACGCGTTTAAAGCCATAAAAAGATCTCACTGTGTTTTGGCATTGACCAAGCTACCAGCAACCTAAAAAATGATCAGAACTGGAGAAATTACATATTGACATTGGGTGAAATCATGTAACTCTTAAGGACGTGTTGCAGACTTGTTGAATAGATTCATTTTTCTTGTTTTGTTTGTTTTTGATGAAATTGTGCTTTTGTCGTCGAGAAAAGGCGTTTAACGCGATAAAAAGGTTTAGTGCGTTATGAATACGGGCTAGCTTACCAAAAGTACAAATGTGAACTAAATAAGGCCGGGAGTCGTTTTTATTGCTTAAAACACGATTTCTCGACCAGAATATGCTTTTTCAAAAAGCCCATTTTCCCATGGCGAGAGACTCATTTTCTGTGAGAAAATGCATTAAAAGGAGGGATTTCATGAGAAACACTATAAATACATATTGTACTTGTCTGAAAACGCACAGAACCTTGAAATAGAAGGTTTCTCACCAAAAAACACATTGGTGAAACCCCTATCTTAAGGCTCTGAGTGTTTGCACACATGTACAAACAGGCATGTTTAAACTATAACGTTTTTAGTGAAATCATGTTTCTCTCGAGGAGAAAACGCGTTTAAAGCCATAAAAAGATCTCACTGTGTTTTGGCATTGACCAAGCTACCAACAAACCTAAAAAATGATCAGAACTGGAGAAATTACACATTGACATTGGGTGAAATCATGTAACTCTTAAGGACGTGTTGCAGACTTGTTGAATAGATTCATTTTTCTTGTTTTGTTTGTTTTTGATGAAATTGTGCTTTTCTCGTCGAGAAAAGGCGTTTAACGCGATAAAAAGGTTTAGTGCGTTATGAATACGGGCTAGCTTACCAAAAGTACAAATGTGAACTAAATAAGGCCGGGAGTCGTTTTTATTGCTTAAAACACGATTTCTCGACCAGAATATGCTTTTTCAAAAAGCCCATTTTCCCATGGCGAGAGACTCATTTTCTGTGAGAAAATGCATTAAAAGGAGGGATTTCATGAGAAACACTATAAATACATATTGTACTTGTCTGAAAACGCACAGAACCTTGAAATAGAAGGTTTCTCACCAAAAAACACATTGGTGAAACCCCTATCTTAAGGCTCTGAGTGTTTGCACACATGTACAAACAGGCATGTTTAAACTATAACGTTTTTAGTGAAATCATGTTTCTCTCGAGGAGAAAACGCGTTTAAAGCCATAAAAAGATCTCACTGTGTTTTGGCATTGACCAAGCTACCAACAAACCTAAAAAATGATCAGAACTGGAGAAATTACACATTGACATTGGGTGAAATCATGTAACTCTTAAGGACGTGTTGCAGACTTGTTGAATAGATTCATTTTTCTTGTTTTGTTTGTTTTTGATGAAATTGTGCTTTTCTCGTCGAGAAAAGGCGTTTAACGCGATAAAAAGGTTTAGTGCGTTATGAATACGGGCTAGCTTACCAAAAGTACAAATGTGAACTAAATAAGGCCGGGAGTCGTTTTTATTGCTTAAAACACGATAACTCGACCAGAAAATGCTTTTTCAAAAAAGCCATGTTCCCATGGCGAGAGACTCGTTTTCTGTGAGAAAATGCATTAAAAGGAGGGATTTCATGAGAAACACTATAAATACATATTGTACTTGTCTGAAAACGCACAGAACCTTGAAATAGAAGGTTTCTCACCAAAAAACACATTGGTGAAACCCCTATCTTAAGGCTCTGAGTGTTTGCACACATGTACAAACAGGCATGTTTGAACTATAACGTTTTTAGTGAAATCATGTTTCTCTCGAGGAGAAAACGCGTTTAAAGCCATAAAAAGATCTCACTGTGTTTTGGCATTGACCAAGCTACCAACAAACCTAAAAAATGATCAGAACTGGAGAAATTACACATTGACATTGGGTGAAATCATGTAACTCTTAAGGACGTGTTGCAGACTTGTTGAATAGATTCATTTTTCTTGTTTTGTTTGTTTTTGATGAAATTGTGCTTTTCTCGTCGAGAAAAGGCGTTTAACGCGATAAAAAGGTTTAGTGCGTTATGAATACGGGCTAGCTTACCAAAAGTACAAATGTGAACTAAATAAGGCCGGGAGTCGTTTTTATTGCTTAAAACACGATTTCTCGACCAGAATATGCTTTTTCAAAAAAGCCATGTTCCCATGGCGAGAGACTCGTTTTCTGTGCGAAAATGCATTAAAAGGAGGGATTTCATCAGAAACACTATAAATACATATTGTACTTGTCTGAAAACGCACAGAACCTTGAAATAGAAGGTTTCTCACCAAAAAACACATTGGTGAAACCCCTATCTTAAGGCTCTGAGTGTTTGCACACATGTACAAACAGGCATGTTTAAACTATAACGTTTTTAGTGAAATCATGTTTCTCTCGAGGAGAAAACGCGTTTAAAGCCATAAAAAGATCTCACTGTGTTTTGGCATTGACCAAGCTACCAACAAACCTAAAAAATGATCAGAACTGGAGAAATTACACATTGACATTGGGTGAAATCATGTAACTCTTAAGGACGTGTTGCAGACTTGTTGAATAGATTCATTTTTCTTGTTTTGTTTGTTTTTGATGAAATTGTGCTTTTCTCGTCGAGAAAAGGCGTTTAACGCGATAAAAAGGTTTAGTGCGTTATGAATACGGGCTAGGTTACCAAAAGTCAAAATGTGAACTAAATAAGGCCGGGAGTCGTTTTTATTGTTTAAAACACGATTTCTCGACCAGAATATGCTTTTTCAAAAAGCCCATTTTCCCATGGCGAGAGACTCATTTTCTGTGAGAAAATGCATTAAAAGGAGGGATTTCATGAGAAACACTATAAATACATATTGTACTTGTCTGAAAACGCATAGAACCTTGAAATAGAAGGTTTCTCACCAAAAAACACATTGGTGAAACCCCTATCTTAAGGCTCTGAGTGTTTGCACACATGTACAAACAGGCATGTTTAAACTATAACGTTTTTAGTGAAATCATGTTTCTCTCGAGGAGAAAACGCGTTTAAAGCCATAAAAAGATCTCACTGTGTTTTGGCATTGACCAAGCTACCAACAAACCTAAAAAATGATCAGAACTGGAGAAATTACACATTGACATTGGGTGAAATCATGTAACTCTTAAGGACGTGTTGCAGACTTGTTGAATAGATTCATTTTTCTTGTTTTGTTTGTTTTTGATGAAATTGTGCTTTTCTCGTCGAGAAAAGGCGTTTAACGCGATAAAAAGGTTTAGTGCGTTATGAATACGGGCTAGCTTACCAAAAGTACAAATGTGAACTAAATAAGGCCGGGAGTCGTTTTTATTGCTTAAAACACGATTTCTCGACCAGAATATGCTTTTTCAAAAAAGCCATGTTCCCATGGCGAGAGACTCGTTTTCTGTGAGAAAATGCATTAAAAGGAGGGATTTCATGAGAAACACTATAAATACATATTGTACTTGTCTGAAAACGCACAGAACCTTGAAATAGAAGGTTTCTCAACAAAAAACACATTGGTGAAAACCCTATTTTAAGGCTCTGAGTGTTTGCAGACATGTACTACAGGCATGTTTAAGCTATAACGTTTTTAGTGAAATCATGTTTCTCTCGAGGAGAAAATGCGTTTAAAGCCATAAAAAGGATTCACTTGTGTTTGGCATTGGACCAAGCTACCAACAACCAAAACAATGATCCGAACTGGAGAAATTACACATTGACATTGGGTGAAATCACGTATCTCTTAAGGACGTGTTGCGGACTTGTTGAATAGATTCATTTTTCTTGTTTTGTTTGTTTTTGTTGAACTTGTGCTTTTCTTGTCGAGAAAAGGCGTTTAACGCGATAAAAAGGTTTAGTGCGTTATGAATACGGGCTAGGTTACCAAAAGTCAAAATGTGAGCTAAATAAAGCCGGGAGTCGTTTCTATTGTTTAAAACACGATTTCTCGACCAGAATATGCTTTTTCAAAAAGCCCATTTTCCCATGGCGAGAGACTCATTTTCTGTGAGAAAATGCATTAAAAGGAGGGATTTCATCAGAAACACTTAAAATACATATTGTACTTTTCTGAAAACGCACAGAACCTTGAAATAGAAGGTTTCTCAACAAAAAACACATTGGTGAAAACCCTATTTTAAGGCTCTGAGTGTTTGCAGACATGTACTACAGGCATGTTTAAGCTATAACGTTTTTAGTGAAATCATGTTTCTCTCGAGGAGAAAATGCGTTTAAAGCCATAAAAAGGATTCACTTGTGTTTGGCATTGGACCAAGCTACCAACAACCAAAACAATGATCCGAACTGGAGAAATTACACATTGACATTGGGTGAAATCACGTATCTCTTAAGGACGTGTTGCGGACTTGTTGAATAGATTCATTTTTCTTGTTTTGTTTGTTTTTGTTGAACTTGTGCTTTTCTTGTCGAGAAAAGGCGTTTAACGCGATAAAAAGGTTTAGTGCGTTATGAATACGGGCTAGTTTACCAAAAGTACAAATGTGAACTAAATAAGGCCGGGAGTCGTTTTTATTGCTTAAAACACGATTTCTCGACCAGAATATGCTTTTTCAAAAAAGCCATGTTCCCATGGCGAGAGACTCGTTTTCTGTGAGAAAATGCATTAAAAGGAGGGATTTCATGAGAAACACTATAAATACATATTGTACTTGTCTGAAAACGCACAGAACCTTGAAATAGAAGGTTTCTCACCAAAAAACACATTGGTGAAACCCCTATCTTAAGGCTCTGAGTGTTTGCACACATGTACAAACAGGCATGTTTAAACTATAACGTTTTTAGTGAAATCATGTTTCTCTCGAGGAGAAAACGCGTTTAAAGCCATAAAAAGATCTCACTGTGTTTTGGCATTGACCAAGCTACCAGCAACCTAAAAAATGATCAGAACTGGAGAAATTACATATTGACATTGGGTGAAATCATGTAACTCTTAAGGACGTGTTGCAGACTTGTTGAATAGATTCATTTTTCTTGTTTTGTTTGTTTTTGATGAAATTGTGCTTTTGTCGTCGAGAAAAGGCGTTTAACGCGATAAAAAGGTTTAGCGCGTTATGAATACGGGCTAGCTTACCAAAAGTACAAATGTGAACTAAATAAGGCCGGGAGTCGTTTTTATTGCTTAAAACACGATTTCTCGACCAGAATATGCTTTTTCAAAAAGCCCATTTTCCCATGGCGAGAGACTCATTTTCTGTGAGAAAATGCATTAAAAGGAGGGATTTCATGAGAAACACTATAAATACATATTGTACTTGTCTGAAAACGCACAGAACCTTGAAATAGAAGGTTTCTCACCAAAAAACACATTGGTGAAACCCCTATCTTAAGGCTCTGAGTGTTTGCACACATGTACAAACAGGCATGTTTAAACTATAACGTTTTTAGTGAAATCATGTTTCTCTCGAGGAGAAAACGCGTTTAAAGCCATAAAAAGATCTCACTGTGTTTTGGCATTGACCAAGCTACCAACAAACCTAAAAAATGATCAGAACTGGAGAAATTACACATTGACATTGGGTGAAATCATGTAACTCTTAAGGACGTGTTGCAGACTTGTTGAATAGATTCATTTTTCTTGTTTTGTTTGTTTTTGATGAAATTGTGCTTTTCTCGTCGAGAAAAGGCGTTTAACGCGATAAAAAGGTTTAGTGCGTTATGAATACGGGCTAGCTTACCAAAAGTACAAATGTGAACTAAATAAGGCCGGGAGTCGTTTTTATTGCTTAAAACACGATTTCTCGACCAGAATATGCTTTTTCAAAAAGCCCATTTTCCCATGGCGAGAGACTCATTTTCTGTGAGAAAATGCATTAAAAGGAGGGATTTCATGAGAAACACTATAAATACATATTGTACTTGTCTGAAAACGCACAGAACCTTGAAATAGAAGGTTTCTCACCAAAAAACACATTGGTGAAACCCCTATCTTAAGGCTCTGAGTGTTTGCACACATGTACAAACAGGCATGTTTAAACTATAACGTTTTTAGTGAAATCATGTTTCTCTCGAGGAGAAAACGCGTTTAAAGCCATAAAAAGATCTCACTGTGTTTTGGCATTGACCAAGCTACCAACAAACCTAAAAAATGATCAGAACTGGAGAAATTACACATTGACATTGGGTGAAATCATGTAACTCTTAAGGACGTGTTGCAGACTTGTTGAATAGATTCATTTTTCTTGTTTTGTTTGTTTTTGATGAAATTGTGCTTTTCTCGTCGAGAAAAGGCGTTTAACGCGATAAAAAGGTTTAGTGCGTTATGAATACGGGCTAGCTTACCAAAAGTACAAATGTGAACTAAATAAGGCCGGGAGTCGTTTTTATTGCTTAAAACACGATAACTCGACCAGAAAATGCTTTTTCAAAAAAGCCATGTTCCCATGGCGAGAGACTCGTTTTCTGTGAGAAAATGCATTAAAAGGAGGGATTTCATGAGAAACACTATAAATACATATTGTACTTGTCTGAAAACGCACAGAACCTTGAAATAGAAGGTTTCTCACCAAAAAACACATTGGTGAAACCCCTATCTTAAGGCTCTGAGTGTTTGCACACATGTACAAACAGGCATGTTTGAACTATAACGTTTTTAGTGAAATCATGTTTCTCTCGAGGAGAAAACGCGTTTAAAGCCATAAAAAGATCTCACTGTGTTTTGGCATTGACCAAGCTACCAACAAACCTAAAAAATGATCAGAACTGGAGAAATTACACATTGACATTGGGTGAAATCATGTAACTCTTAAGGACGTGTTGCAGACTTGTTGAATAGATTCATTTTTCTTGTTTTGTTTGTTTTTGATGAAATTGTGCTTTTCTCGTCGAGAAAAGGCGTTTAACGCGATAAAAAGGTTTAGTGCGTTATGAATACGGGCTAGCTTACCAAAAGTACAAATGTGAACTAAATAAGGCCGGGAGTCGTTTTTATTGCTTAAAACACGATTTCTCGACCACAATATGCTTTTTCAAAAAAGCCATGTTCCCATGGCGAGAGACTCGTTTTCTGTGCGAAAATGCATTAAAAGGAGGGATTTCATCAGAAACACTATAAATACATATTGTACTTGTCTGAAAACGCACAGAACCTTGAAATAGAAGGTTTCTCACCAAAAAACACATTGGTGAAACCCCTATCTTAAGGCTCTGAGTGTTTGCACACATGTACAAACAGGCATGTTTAAACTATAACGTTTTTAGTGAAATCATGTTTCTCTCGAGGAGAAAACGCGTTTAAAGCCATAAAAAGATCTCACTGTGTTTTGGCATTGACCAAGCTACCAACAAACCTAAAAAATGATCAGAACTGGAGAAATTACACATTGACATTGGGTGAAATCATGTAACTCTTAAGGACGTGTTGCAGACTTGTTGAATAGATTCATTTTTCTTGTTTTGTTTGTTTTTGATGAAATTGTGCTTTTCTCGTCGAGAAAAGGCGTTTAACGCGATAAAAAGGTTTAGTGCGTTATGAATACGGGCTAGCTTACCAAAAGTACAAATGTGAACTAAATAAGGCCGGGAGTCGTTTTTATTGCTTAAAACACGATTTCTCGACCAGAATATGCTTTTTCAAAAAAGCCATGTTACCATGGCGAGAGACTCGTTTTCTGTGAGAAAATGCATTAAAAGGAGGGATTTCATGAGAAACACTATAAATACATATTGTACTTGTCTGAAAACGCACAGAACCTTGAAATAGAAGGTTTCTCACCAAAAAACACATTGGTGAAACCCCTATCTTAAGGCTCTGAGTGTTTGCACACATGTACAAACAGGCATGTTTAAACTATAACGTTTTTAGTGAAATCATGTTTCTCTCGAGGAGAAAATGCGTTTAAAGCCATAAAAAGGATTCACTTGTGTTTGGCATTGGACCAAGCTACCAACAACCAAAACAATGATCCGAACTGGAGAAATTACACATTGACATTGGGTGAAATCACGTAACTCTTAAGGACGTGTTTCGGACTTGTTGAATAGATTCATTTTTCTTGTTTTGTTTGTTTTTGATGAAATTGTGCTTTTCTTGTCGAGAAAAGGCGTTTAACGCGATAAAAAGGTTTAGTGCGTTATGAATACGGGCTAGGTTACCAAAAGTCAAAATGTGAACTAAATAAGGCCGGGAGTCGTTTTTATTGTTTAAAACACGATTTCTCGACCAGAATATGCTTTTTCAAAAAGCCCCTTTTCCCATGGCGAGAGACTCATTTTCTGTGAGAAAATGCATTAAAAGGAGGGATTTCATCAGAAACACTTAAAATACATATTGTACTTTTCTGAAAACGCACAGAACCTTGAAATAGAAGGTTTCTAACCAAAAAACACATTGGTGAAAACCCTATTTTAAGGCTCTGAGTGTTTGCACACATGTACAACAGGCATGTTTAAACCATAACGTTTTTAGTGAAATCATGTTTCTCTCGAGGAGAAAATGCGTTTAAAGCCATAAAAAGGATTCACTTGTGTTTGGCATTGGACCAAGCTACCAACAACCAAAACAATGATCCGAACTGGAGAAATTACACATTGACATTGGGTGAAATCACGTATCTCTTAAGGACGTGTTGTCGACTTGTTGAATAGATTCATTTTTCTTGTTTTGTTTGTTTTTGATGAACTTGTGCTTTTCTTGTCGAGAAAAGGCGTTTAACGCGATAAAAAGGTTTAGTGCGTTATGAATACGGGCTAGGTTACCAAAAGTCAAAATGTGAACTAAATAAGGCCGGGAGTCGTTTTTATTGTTTAAAACACGATTTCTCGACCAGAATATGCTTTTTCAAAAAGCCCATTTTCCCATGGCGAGAGACTCATTTTCTGTGAGAAAATGCATTAAAAGGAGGGATTTCATCAGAAACACTTAAAATACATATTGTACTTTCCTGAAAACGCACAGAACCTTGAAATAGAAGGTTTCTCAACAAAAAACACATTGGTGAAAACCCTATTTTAAGGCTCTGAGTGTTTGCAGACATGTACTACAGGCATGTTTAAGCTATAACGTTTTTAGTGAAATCATGTTTCTCTCGAGGAGAAAATGCGTTTAAAGCCATAAAAAGGATTCACTTGTGTTTGGCATTGGACCAAGCTACCAACAACCAAAACAATGATCCGAACTGGAGAAATTACACATTGACATTGGGTGAAATCACGTATCTCTTAAGGACGTGTTGCGGACTTGTTGAATAGATTCATTTTTCTTGTTTTGTTTGTTTTTGTTGAACTTGTGCTTTTCTTGTCGAGAAAAGGCGTTTAACGCGATAAAAAGGTTTAGTGCGTTATGAATACGGGCTAGTTTACCAAAAGTACAAATGTGAACTAAATAAGGCCGGGAGTCGTTTTTATTGCTTAAAACACGATTTCTCGACCAGAATATGCTTTTTCAAAAAAGCCATGTTCCCATGGCGAGAGACTCGTTTTCTGTGAGAAAATGCATTAAAAGGAGGGATTTCATGAGAAACACTATAAATACATATTGTACTTGTCTGAAAACGCACAGAACCTTGAAATAGAAGGTTTCTCACCAAAAAACACATTGGTGAAACCCCTATCTTAAGGCTCTGAGTGTTTGCACAAATGTACAAACAGGCATGTTTAAACTATAACGTTTTTAGTGAAATCATGTTTCTCTCGAGAAGAAAACGCGTTTAAAGCCATAAAAAGATCTCACTGTGTTTTGGCATTTACCAAGCTACCAACAAACCTAAAAAATGATCAGAACTGGAGAAATTACATATTGACATTGGGTGAAATCATGTAACTCTTAAGGACGTGTTGCAGACTTGTTGAATAGATTCATTTTTCTTGTTTTGTTTGTTTTTGATGAAATTGCTTTTCTCGTCGAGAAAAGGCGTTTAACGCGATAAAAAGGTTTAGTGCGTTATGAATACGGGCTAGCTTACCAAAAGTGTAAATGTGAACTAAATAAGGCCGGGAGTCGTTTTTATTGCTTAAAACACGATTTCTCGACCAGAATATGCTTTTTCAAAAAAGCCATGTTCCCATGGCGAGAGACTCGTTTTCTGTGAGAAAATGCATTAAAAGGAGGGATTTCATCAGAAACACTATAAATACATATTGTACTTGTCTGAAAACGCACAGAACCTTGAAATAGAAGGTTTCTCACCAAAAAACACATTGGTGAAACCCCTATCTTAAGGCTCTGAGTGTTTGCACACATGTACAACAGGCATGGTTAAACTATAACGTTTTTAGTGAAATCATGTTTCTCTCGAGGAGAAAACGAGTTTAAAGCCATAAAAAGATCTCACTGTGTTTTGGCATTGACCAAGCTACCAACAACCTAAAAAATGATCAGAACTGGAGAAATTACACATTGACATTGGGTGAAATCATGTAACTCTTAAGGACGTGTTGCAGACTTGTTGAATAGATTCATTTTTCTTGTTTTGTTTGTTTTTGATGAAATTGTGCTTTTCTCGTCGAGAAAAGGCATTTAACGCGATAAAAAGGTTTAGTGCGTTATGAATACGGGCTAGCTTACCAAAAGTACAAATGTGAACTAAATAAGGCCGGGAGTCGTTTTTATTGCTTAAAACACGATTTCTCGACCAGAATATGCTTTTTCAAAAAAGCCATGTTCCCATGGCGAGAGACTCGTTTTCTGTGAGAAAATGCATTAAAAGGAGGGATTTCATCAGAAACACTATAAATACATATTGTACTTGTCTGAAAACGCACAGAACCTTGAAATAGAAGGTTTCTCACCAAAAAACACATTGGTGAAACCCCTATCTTAAGGCTCTGAGTGTTTGCACACATGTACAAACAGGCATGTTTAAACTATAACGTTTTTAGTGAAATCATGTTTCTCTCGAGGAGAAAACGCGTTTAAAGCCATAAAAAGATCTCACTGTGTTTTGGCATTGACCAAGCTACCAACAAACCTAAAAAATGATCAGAACTGGAGAAATTACATATTGACATTGGGTGAAATCATGTAACTCTTAAGGACGTGTTGCAGACTTGTTGAATAGATTCATTTTTCTTGTTTTGTTTGTTTTTGATGAAATTGTGCTTTTCTCGTCGAGAAAAGGCGTTTAACGCGATAAAAAGGTTTAGTGCGTTATGAATACGGGCTAGGTTACCAAAAGTCAAAATGTGAACTAAATAAGGCCGGGAGTCGTTTTTATTGTTTAAAACACGATTTCTCGACCAGAATATGCTTTTTCAAAAAGCCCCTTTTCCCATGGCGAGAGACTCATTTTCTGTGAGAAAATGCATTAAAAGGAGGGATTTCATCAGAAACACTTAAAATACATATTGTACTTTTCTGAAAACGCACAGAACCTTGAAATAGAAGGTTTCTAACCAAAAAACACATTGGTGAAAACCCTATTTTAAGGCTCTGAGTGTTTGCACACATGTACAACAGGCATGTTTAAACTATAACGTTTTTAGTGAAATCATGTTTCTCTCGAGGAGAAAATGCGTTTAAAGCCATAAAAAGGATTCACTTGTGTTTGGCATTGGACCAAGCTACCAACAACCAAAACAATGATCCGAACTGGAGAAATTACACATTGACATTGGGTGAAATCACGTATCTCTTAAGGACGTGTTGCGGACTTGTTGAATAGATTCATTTTTCTTGTTTTGTTTGTTTTTGTTGAACTTGTGCTTTTCTTGTCGAGAAAAGGCGTTTAACGCGATAAAAAGGTTTAGTGCGTTATGAATACGGGCTAGTTTACCAAAAGTACAAATGTGAACTAAATAAGGCCGGGAGTCGTTTTTATTGCTTAAAACACGATTTCTCGACCAGAATATGCTTTTTCAAAAAAGCCATGTTCCCATGGCGAGAGACTCGTTTTCTGTGAGAAAATGCATTAAAAGGAGGGATTTCATGAGAAACACTATAAATACATATTGTACTTGTCTGAAAACGCACAGAACCTTGAAATAGAAGGTTTCTCACCAAAAAACACATTGGTGAAACCCCTATCTTAAGGCTCTGAGTGTTTGCACAAATGTACAAACAGGCATGTTTAAACTATAACGTTTTTAGTGAAATCATGTTTCTCTCGAGAAGAAAACGCGTTTAAAGCCATAAAAAGATCTCACTGTGTTTTGGCATTTACCAAGCTACCAACAAACCTAAAAAATGATCAGAACTGGAGAAATTACATATTGACATTGGGTGAAATCATGTAACTCTTAAGGACGTGTTGCAGACTTGTTGAATAGATTCATTTTTCTTGTTTTGTTTGTTTTTGATGAAATTGCTTTTCTCGTCGAGAAAAGGCGTTTAACGCGATAAAAAGGTTTAGTGCGTTATGAATACGGGCTAGCTTACCAAAAGTGTAAATGTGAACTAAATAAGGCCGGGAGTCGTTTTTATTGCTTAAAACACGATTTCTCGACCAGAATATGCTTTTTCAAAAAAGCCATGTTCCCATGGCGAGAGACTCGTTTTCTGTGAGAAAATGCATTAAAAGGAGGGATTTCATCAGAAACACTATAAATACATATTGTACTTGTCTGAAAACGCACAGAACCTTGAAATAGAAGGTTTCTCACCAAAAAACACATTGGTGAAACCCCTATCTTAAGGCTCTGAGTGTTTGCACACATGTACAACAGGCATGGTTAAACTATAACGTTTTTAGTGAAATCATGTTTCTCTCGAGGAGAAAACGCGTTTAAAGCCATAAAAAGATCTCACTGTGTTTTGGCATTGACCAAGCTACCAACAACCTAAAAAATGATCAGAACTGGAGAAATTACACATTGACATTGGGTGAAATCATGTAACTCTTAAGGACGTGTTGCAGACTTGTTGAATAGATTCATTTTTCTTGTTTTGTTTGTTTTTGATGAAATTGTGCTTTTCTCGTCGAGAAAAGGCATTTAACGCGATAAAAAGGTTTAGTGCGTTATGAATACGGGCTAGCTTACCAAAAGTACAAATGTGAACTAAATAAGGCCGGGAGTCGTTTTTATTGCTTAAAACACGATTTCTCGACCAGAATATGCTTTTTCAAAAAAGCCATGTTCCCATGGCGAGAGACTCGTTTTCTGTGAGAAAATGCATTAAAAGGAGGGATTTCATCAGAAACACTATAAATACATATTGTACTTGTCTGAAAACGCACAGAACCTTGAAATAGAAGGTTTCTCACCAAAAAACACATTGGTGAAACCCCTATCTTAAGGCTCTGAGTGTTTGCACACATGTACAAACAGGCATGTTTAAACTATAACGTTTTTAGTGAAATCATGTTTCTCTCGAGGAGAAAACGCGTTTAAAGCCATAAAAAGATCTCACTGTGTTTTGGCATTGACCAAGCTACCAACAAACCTAAAAAATGATCAGAACTGGAGAAATTACATATTGACATTGGGTGAAATCATGTAACTCTTAAGGACGTGTTGCAGACTTGTTGAATAGATTCATTTTTCTTGTTTTGTTTGTTTTTGATGAAATTGTGCTTTTCTCGTCGAGAAAAGGCGTTTAACGCGATAAAAAGGTTTAGTGCGTTATGAATACGGGCTAGGTTACCAAAAGTCAAAATGTGAACTAAATAAGGCCGGGAGTCGTTTTTATTGTTTAAAACACGATTTCTCGACCAGAATATGCTTTTTCAAAAAGCCCCTTTTCCCATGGCGAGAGACTCATTTTCTGTGAGAAAATGCATTAAAAGGAGGGATTTCATCAGAAACACTTAAAATACATATTGTACTTTTCTGAAAACGCACAGAACCTTGAAATAGAAGGTTTCTAACCAAAAAACACATTGGTGAAAACCCTATTTTAAGGCTCTGAGTGTTTGCACACATGTACAACAGGCATGTTTAAACTATAACGTTTTTAGTGAAATCATGTTTCTCTCGAGGAGAAAATGCGTTTAAAGCCATAAAAAGGATTCACTTGTGTTTGGCATTGGACCAAGCTACCAACAACCAAAACAATGATCCGAACTGGAGAAATTACACATTGACATTGGGTGAAATCACGTATCTCTTAAGGACGTGTTGTCGACTTGTTGAATAGATTCATTTTTCTTGTTTTGTTTGTTTTTGATGAACTTGTGCTTTTCTTGTCGAGAAAAGGCGTTTAACGCGATAAAAAGGTTTAGTGCGTTATGAATACGGGCTAGGTTACCAAAAGTCAAAATGTGAACTAAATAAGGCCGGGAGTCGTTTTTATTGTTTAAAACACGATTTCTCGACCAGAATATGCTTTTTCAAAAAGCCCATTTTCCCATGGCGAGAGACTCATTTTCTGTGAGAAAATGCATTAAAAGGAGGGATTTCATCAGAAACACTTAAAATACATATTGTACTTTTCTGAAAACGCACAGAACCTTGAAATAGAAGGTTTCTCAACAAAAAACACATTGGTGAAAACCCTATTTTAAGGCTCTGAGTGTTTGCAGACATGTACTACAGGCATGTTTAAGCTATAACGTTTTTAGTGAAATCATGTTTCTCTCGAGGAGAAAATGCGTTTAAAGCCATAAAAAGGATTCACTTGTGTTTGGCATTGGACCAAGCTACCAACAACCAAAACAATGATCCGAACTGGAGAAATTACACATTGACATTGGGTGAAATCACGTATCTCTTAAGGACGTGTTGTCGACTTGTTGAATAGATTCATTTTTCTTGTTTTGTTTGTTTTTGATGAACTTGTGCTTTTCTCGTCGAGAAAAGGCGTTTAACGCGATAAAAAGGTTTAGTGCGTTATGAATACGGGCTAGGTTACCAAAAGTCAAAATGTGAACTAAATAAGGCCGGGAGTCGTTTTTATTGTTTAAAACACGATTTCTCGACCAGAATATGCTTTTTCAAAAAGCCCATTTTCCCATGGCGAGAGACTCATTTTCTGTGAGAAAATGCATTAAAAGGAGGGATTTCATCAGAAACACTTAAAATACATATTGTACTTTTCTGAAAACGCACAGAACCTTGAAATAGAAGGTTTCTCAACAAAAAACACATTGGTGAAAACCCTATTTTAAGGCTCTGAGTGTTTGCAGACATGTACTACAGGCATGTTTAAGCTATAACGTTTTTAGTGAAATCATGTTTCTCTCGAGGAGAAAATGCGTTTAAAGCCATAAAAAGGATTCACTTGTGTTTGGCATTGGACCAAGCTACCAACAACCAAAACAATGATCCGAACTGGAGAAATTACACATTGACATTGCGTGAAATCACGTATCTCTTAAGGACGTGTTGCGGACTTGTTGAATAGATTCATTTTTCTTGTTTTGTTTGTTTTTGTTGAACTTGTGCTTTTCTTGTCGAGAAAAGGCGTTTAACGCGATAAAAAGGTTTAGTGCGTTATGAATACGGGCTAGTTTACCAAAAGTACAAATGTGAACTAAATAAGGCCGGGAGTCGTTTTTATTGCTTAAAACACGATTTCTCGACCAGAATATGCTTTTTCAAAAAAGCCATGTTCCCATGGCGAGAGACTCGTTTTCTGTGAGAAAATGCATTAAAAGGAGGGATTTCATGAGAAACACTATAAATACATATTGTACTTGTCTGAAAACGCACAGAACCTTGAAATAGAAGGTTTCTCACCAAAAAACACATTGGTGAAACCCCTATCTTAAGGCTCTGAGTGTTTGCACACATGTACAAACAGGCATGTTTAAACTATAACGTTTTTAGTGAAATCATGTTTCTCTCGAGGAGAAAACGCGTTTAAAGCCATAAAAAGATCTCACTGTGTTTTGGCATTTACCAAGCTACCAACAAACCTAAAAAATGATCAGAACTGGAGAAATTACATATTGACATTGGGTGAAATCATGTAACTCTTAAGGACGTGTTGCAGACTTGTTGAATAGATTCATTTTTCTTGTTTTGTTTGTTTTTGATGAAATTGCTTTTCTCGTCGAGAAAAGGCGTTTAACGCGATAAAAAGGTTTAGTGCGTTATGAATACGGGCTAGCTTACCAAAAGTATAAATGTGAACTAAATAAGGCCGGGAGTCGTTTTTATTGCTTAAAACACGATTTCTCGACCAGAATATGCTTTTTCAAAAAAGCCATGTTCCCATGGCGAGAGACTCGTTTTCTGTGAGAAAATGCATTAAAAGGAGGGATTTCATCAGAAACACTATAAATACATATTGTACTTGTCTGAAAACGCACAGAACCTTGAAATAGAAGGTTTCTCACCAAAAAACACATTGGTGAAACCCCTATCTTAAGGCTCTGAGTGTTTGCACACATGTACAACAGGCATGTTTAAACTATAACGTTTTTAGTGAAATCATGTTTCTCTCGAGGAGAAAACGCGTTTAAAGCCATAAAAAGATCTCACTGTGTTTTGGCATTGACCAAGCTACCAACAACCTAAAAAATGATCAGAACTGGAGAAATTACACATTGACATTGGGTGAAATCATGTAACTCTTAAGGACGTGTTGCAGACTTGTTGAATAGATTCATTTTTCTTGTTTTGTTTGTTTTTGATGAAATTGTGCTTTTCTCGTCGAGAAAAGGCATTTAACGCGATAAAAAGGTTTAGTGCGTTATGAATACGGGCTAGCTTACCAAAAGTACAAATGTGAACTAAATAAGGCCGGGAGTCGTTTTTATTGCTTAAAACACGATTTCTCGACCAGAATATGCTTTTTCAAAAAAGCCATGTTCCCATGGCGAGAGACTCGTTTTCTGTGAGAAAATGCATTAAAAGGAGGGATTTCATCAGAAACACTATAAATACATATTGTACTTGTCTGAAAACGCACAGAACCTTGAAATAGAAGGTTTCTCACCAAAAAACACATTGGTGAAACCCCTATCTTAAGGCTCTGAGTGTTTGCACACATGTACAAACAGGCATGTTTAAACTATAACGTTTTTAGTGAAATCATGTTTCTCTCGAGGAGAAAACGCGTTTAAAGCCATAAAAAGATCTCACGTTGTTTTGGCATTGACCAAGCTACCAACAAACCTAAAAAATGATCAGAACTGGAGAAATTACATATTGACATTGGGTGAAATCATGTAACTCTTAAGGACGTGTTGCAGACTTGTTGAATAGATTCATTTTTCTTGTTTTGTTTGTTTTTGATGAAATTGTGCTTTTCTCGTCGAGAAAAGGCGTTTAACGCGATAAAAAGGTTTAGTGCGTTATGAATACGGGCTAGGTTACCAAAAGTCAAAATGTGAACTAAATAAGGCCGGGAGTCGTTTTTATTGTTTAAAACACGATTTCTCGACCAGAATATGCTTTTTCAAAAAGCCCCTTTTCCCATGGCGAGAGACTCATTTTCTGTGAGAAAATGCATTAAAAGGAGGGATTTCATGAGAAACACTATAAATACATATTGTACTTGTCTGAAAACGCACAGAACCTTGAAATAGAAGGTTTCTCACCAAAAAACACATTGGTGAAACCCCTATCTTAAGGCTCTGAGTGTTTGCACACATGTACAAACAGGCATGTTTAAACTATAACGTTTTTAGTGAAATCATGTTTCTCTCGAGGAGAAAACGCGTTTAAAGCCATAAAAAGATCTCACTGTGTTTTGGCATTGACCAAGCTACCAACAAACCTAAAAAATGATCAGAACTGGAGAAATTACACATTGACATTGGGTGAAATCATGTAACTCTTAAGGACGTGTTGCAGACTTGTTGAATAGATTCATTTTTCTTGTTTTGTTTGTTTTTGATGAAATTGTGCTTTTCTCGTCGAGAAAAGGCGTTTAACGCGATAAAAAGGTTTAGTGCGTTATGACTACGGGCTAGCTTACCAAAAGTACAAATGTGAACTAAATAAGGCCGGGAGTCGTTTTTATTGCTTAAAACACGATTTCTCGACCAGAATATGCTTTTTCAAAAAAGCCATGTTCCCATGGCGAGAGACTCGTTTTCTGTGCGAAAATGCATTAAAAGGAGGGATTTCATCAGAAACACTATAAATACATATTGTACTTGTCTGAAAACGCACAGAACCTTGAAATAGAAGGTTTCTCACCAAAAAACACATTGGTGAAACCCCTATCTTAAGGCTCTGAGTGTTTGCACACATGTACAAACAGGCATGTTTAAACTATAACGTTTTTAGTGAAATCATGTTTCTCTCGAGGAGAAAACGCGTTTAAAGCCATAAAAAGATCTCACTGTGTTTTGGCATTGACCAAGCTACCAACAAACCTAAAAAATGATCAGAACTGGAGAAATTACACATTGACATTGGGTGAAATCATGTAACTCTTAAGGACGTGTTGCAGACTTGTTGAATAGATTCATTTTTCTTGTTTTGTTTGTTTTTGATGAAATTGTGCTTTTCTCGTCGAGAAAAGGCGTTTAACGCGATAAAAAGGTTTAGTGCGTTATGAATACGGGCTAGCTTACCAAAAGTACAAATGTGAACTAAATAAGGCCGGGAGTCGTTTTTATTGCTTAAAACACGATTTCTCGACCAGAATATGCTTTTTCAAAAAAGCCATGTTCCCATGGCGAGAGACTCGTTTTCTGTGAGAAAATGCATTAAAAGGAGGAATTTCATGAGAAACACTATAAATACATATTGTACTTGTCTGAAAACGCACAGAACCTTGAAATAGAAGGTTTCTCACCAAAAAACACATTGGTGAAACCCCTATCTTAAGGCTCTGAGTGTTTGCACACATGTACAAACAGGCATGTTTAAACTATAACGTTTTTAGTGAAATCATGTTTCTCTCGAGGAGAAAATGCGTTTAAAGCCATAAAAAGGATTCACTTGTGTTTGGCATTGGACCAAGCTACCAACAACCAAAACAATGATCCGAACTGGAGAAATTACACATTGACATTGGGTGAAATCACGTAACTCTTAAGGACGTGTTTCGGACTTGTTGAATAGATTCATTTTTCTTGTTTTGTTTGTTTTTGATGAAATTGTGCTTTTCTTGTCGAGAAAAGGCGTTTAACGCGATAAAAAGGTTTAGTGCGTTATGAATACGGGCTAGGTTACCAAAAGTCAAAATGTGAACTAAATAAGGCCGGGAGTCGTTTTTATTGTTTAAAACACGATTTCTCGACCAGAATATGCTTTTTCAAAAAGCCCCTTTTCCCATGGCGAGAGACTCATTTTCTGTGAGAAAATGCATTAAAAGGAGGGATTTCATCAGAAACACTTAAAATACATATTGTACTTTTCTGAAAACGCACAGAACCTTGAAATAGAAGGTTTCTAACCAAAAAACACATTGGTGAAAACCCTATTTTAAGGCTCTGAGTGTTTGCACACATGTACAACAGGCATGTTTAAACCATAACGTTTTTAGTGAAATCATGTTTCTCTCGAGGAGAAAATGCGTTTAAAGCCATAAAAAGGATTCACTTGTGTTTGGCATTGGACCAAGCTACCAACAACCAAAACAATGATCCGAACTGGAGAAATTACACATTGACATTGGGTGAAATCACGTATCTCTTAAGGACGTGTTGTCGACTTGTTGAATAGATTCATTTTTCTTGTTTTGTTTGTTTTTGATGAACTTGTGCTTTTCTTGTCGAGAAAAGGCGTTTAACGCGATAAAAAGGTTTAGTGCGTTATGAATACGGGCTAGGTTACCAAAAGTCAAAATGTGAACTAAATAAGGCCGGGAGTCGTTTTTATTGTTTAAAACACGATTTCTCGACCAGAATATGCTTTTTCAAAAAGCCCATTTTCCCATGGCGAGAGACTCATTTTCTGTGAGAAAATGCATTAAAAGGAGGGATTTCATCAGAAACACTTAAAATACATATTGTACTTTTCTGAAAACGCACAGAACCTTGAAATAGAAGGTTTCTCAACAAAAAACACATTGGTGAAAACCCTATTTTAAGGCTCTGAGTGTTTGCAGACATGTACTACAGGCATGTTTAAGCTATAACGTTTTTAGTGAAATCATGTTTCTCTCGAGGAGAAAATGCGTTTAAAGCCATAAAAAGGATTCACTTGTGTTTGGCATTGGACCAAGCTACCAACAACCAAAACAATGATCCGAACTGGAGAAATTACACATTGACATTGGGTGAAATCACGTATCTCTTAAGGACGTGTTGCGGACTTGTTGAATAGATTCATTTTTCTTGTTTTGTTTGTTTTTGTTGAACTTGTGCTTTTCTTGTCGAGAAAAGGCGTTTAACGCGATAAAAAGGTTTAGTGCGTTATGAATACGGGCTAGTTTACCAAAAGTACAAATGTGAACTAAATAAGGCCGGGAGTCGTTTTTATTGCTTAAAACACGATTTCTCGACCAGAATATGCTTTTTCAAAAAAGCCATGTTCCCATGGCGAGAGACTCGTTTTCTGTGAGAAAATGCATTAAAAGGAGGGATTTCATGAGAAACACTATAAATACATATTGTACTTGTCTGAAAACGCACAGAACCTTGAAATAGAAGGTTTCTCACCAAAAAACACATTGGTGAAACCCCTATCTTAAGGCTCTGAGTGTTTGCACACATGTACAAACAGGCATGTTTAAACTATAACGTTTTTAGTGAAATCATGTTTCTCTCGAGGAGAAAACGCGTTTAAAGCCATAAAAAGATCTCACTGTGTTTTGGCATTGACCAAGCTACCAGCAACCTAAAAAATGATCAGAACTGGAGAAATTACATATTGACATTGGGTGAAATCATGTAACTCTTAAGGACGTGTTGCAGACTTGTTGAATAGATTCATTTTTCTTGTTTTGTTTGTTTTTGATGAAATTGTGCTTTTGTCGTCGAGAAAAGGCGTTTAACGCGATAAAAAGGTTTAGTGCGTTATGAATACGGGCTAGCTTACCAAAAGTACAAATGTGAACTAAATAAGGCCGGGAGTCGTTTTTATTGCTTAAAACACGATTTCTCGACCAGAATATGCTTTTTCAAAAAGCCCATTTTCCCATGGCGAGAGACTCATTTTCTGTGAGAAAATGCATTAAAAGGAGGGATTTCATGAGAAACACTATAAATACATATTGTACTTGTCTGAAAACGCACAGAACCTTGAAATAGAAGGTTTCTCACCAAAAAACACATTGGTGAAACCCCTATCTTAAGGCTCTGAGTGTTTGCACACATGTACAAACAGGCATGTTTAAACTATAACGTTTTTAGTGAAATCATGTTTCTCTCGAGGAGAAAACGCGTTTAAAGCCATAAAAAGATCTCACTGTGTTTTGGCATTGACCAAGCTACCAACAAACCTAAAAAATGATCAGAACTGGAGAAATTACACATTGACATTGGGTGAAATCATGTAACTCTTAAGGACGTGTTGCAGACTTGTTGAATAGATTCATTTTTCTTGTTTTGTTTGTTTTTGATGAAATTGTGCTTTTCTCGTCGAGAAAAGGCGTTTAACGCGATAAAAAGGTTTAGTGCGTTATGAATACGGGCTAGCTTACCAAAAGTACAAATGTGAACTAAATAAGGCCGGGAGTCGTTTTTATTGCTTAAAACACGATTTCTCGACCACAATATGCTTTTTCAAAAAAGCCATGTTCCCATGGCGAGAGACTCGTTTTCTGTGCGAAAATGCATTAAAAGGAGGGATTTCATCAGAAACACTATAAATACATATTGTACTTGTCTGAAAACGCACAGAACCTTGAAATAGAAGGTTTCTCACCAAAAAACACATTGGTGAAACCCCTATCTTAAGGCTCTGAGTGTTTGCACACATGTACAAACAGGCATGTTTAAACTATAACGTTTTTAGTGAAATCATGTTTCTCTCGAGGAGAAAACGCGTTTAAAGCCATAAAAAGATCTCACTGTGTTTTGGCATTGACCAAGCTACCAACAAACCTAAAAAATGATCAGAACTGGAGAAATTACACATTGACATTGGGTGAAATCATGTAACTCTTAAGGACGTGTTGCAGACTTGTTGAATAGATTCATTTTTCTTGTTTTGTTTGTTTTTGATGAAATTGTGCTTTTCTCGTCGAGAAAAGGCGTTTAACGCGATAAAAAGGTTTAGTGCGTTATGAATACGGGCTAGCTTACCAAAAGTACAAATGTGAACTAAATAAGGCCGGGAGTCGTTTTTATTGCTTAAAACACGATTTCTCGACCAGAATATGCTTTTTCAAAAAAGCCATGTTCCCATGGCGAGAGACTCGTTTTCTGTGAGAAAATGCATTAAAAGGAGGAATTTCATGAGAAACACTATAAATACATATTGTACTTGTCTGAAAACGCACAGAACCTTGAAATAGAAGGTTTCTCACCAAAAAACACATTGGTGAAACCCCTATCTTAAGGCTCTGAGTGTTTGCACACATGTACAAACAGGCATGTTTAAACTATAACGTTTTTAGTGAAATCATGTTTCTCTCGAGGAGAAAATGCGTTTAAAGCCATAAAAAGGATTCACTTGTGTTTGGCATTGGACCAAGCTACCAACAACCAAAACAATGATCCGAACTGGAGAAATTACACATTGACATTGGGTGAAATCACGTAACTCTTAAGGACGTGTTTCGGACTTGTTGAATAGATTCATTTTTCTTGTTTTGTTTGTTTTTGATGAAATTGTGCTTTTCTTGTCGAGAAAAGGCGTTTAACGCGATAAAAAGGTTTAGTGCGTTATGAATACGGGCTAGGTTACCAAAAGTCAAAATGTGAACTAAATAAGGCCGGGAGTCGTTTTTATTGTTTAAAACACGATTTCTCGACCAGAATATGCTTTTTCAAAAAGCCCCTTTTCCCATGGCGAGAGACTCATTTTCTGTGAGAAAATGCATTAAAAGGAGGGATTTCATCAGAAACACTTAAAATACATATTGTACTTTTCTGAAAACGCACAGAACCTTGAAATAGAAGGTTTCTAACCAAAAAACACATTGGTGAAAACCCTATTTTAAGGCTCTGAGTGTTTGCACACATGTACAACAGGCATGTTTAAACCATAACGTTTTTAGTGAAATCATGTTTCTCTCGAGGAGAAAATGCGTTTAAAGCCATAAAAAGGATTCACTTGTGTTTGGCATTGGACCAAGCTACCAACAACCAAAACAATGATCCGAACTGGAGAAATTACACATTGACATTGGGTGAAATCACGTATCTCTTAAGGACGTGTTGTCGACTTGTTGAATAGATTCATTTTTCTTGTTTTGTTTGTTTTTGATGAACTTGTGTTTTTCTTGTCGAGAAAAGGCGTTTAACGCGATAAAAAGGTTTAGTGCGTTATGAATACGGGCTAGTTTACCAAAAGTACAAATGTGAACTAAATAAGGCCGGGAGTCGTT
Source organism: Lampris incognitus (assembly GCF_029633865.1). Taxonomy (NCBI): domain Eukaryota; kingdom Metazoa; phylum Chordata; class Actinopteri; order Lampriformes; family Lampridae; genus Lampris; species Lampris incognitus. Next base: position 49,097,969 of record NC_079221.1, on the reverse strand, counting down.
TTTATTGCTTAAAACACGATTTCTCGACCAGAATATGCTTTTTCAAAAAAGCCATGTTCCCATGGCGAGAGACTCGTTTTCTGTGAGAAAATGCATTAAAAGGAGGGATTTCATGAGAAACACTATAAATACATATTGTACTTGTCTGAAAACGCACAGAACCTTGAAATAGAAGGTGTCTCACCAAAAAACACATTGGTGAAACCCCTATCTTAAGGCTCTGAGTGTTTGCACACATGTACAAACAGGCATGTTTAAACTATAACGTTTTTAGTGAAATCATGTTTCTCTCGAGGAGAAAACGCGTTTAAAGCCATAAAAAGATCTCACTGTGTTTTGGCATTGACCAAGCTACCAGCAACCTAAAAAATGATCAGAACTGGAGAAATTACATATTGACATTGGGTGAAATCATGTAACTCTTAAGGACGTGTTGCAGACTTGTTGAATAGATTCATTTTTCTTGTTTTGTTTGTTTTTGATGAAATTGTGCTTTTGTCGTCGAGAAAAGGCGTTTAACGCGATAAAAAGGTTTAGTGCGTTATGAATACGGGCTAGCTTACCAAAAGTACAAATGTGAACTAAATAAGGCCGGGAGTCGTTTTTATTGCTTAAAACACGATTTCTCGACCAGAATATGCTTTTTCAAAAAGCCCATTTTCCCATGGCGAGAGACTCATTTTCTGTGAGAAAATGCATTAAAAGGAGGGATTTCATGAGAAACACTATAAATACATATTGTACTTGTCTGAAAACGCACAGAACCTTGAAATAGAAGGTTTCTCACCAAAAAACACATTGGTGAAACCCCTATCTTAAGGCTCTGAGTGTTTGCACACATGTACAAACAGGCATGTTTAAACTATAACGTTTTTAGTGAAATCATGTTTCTCTCGAGGAGAAAACGCGTTTAAAGCCATAAAAAGATCTCACTGTGTTTTGGCATTGACCAAGCTACCAACAAACCTAAAAAATGATCAGAACTGGAGAAATTACACATTGACATTGGGTGAAATCATGTAACTCTTAAGGACGTGTTGCAGACTTGTTGAATAGATTCATTTTTCTTGTTTTGTTTGTTTTTGATGAAATTGTGCTTTTCTCGTCGAGAAAAGGCGTTTAACGCGATAAAAAGGTTTAGTGCGTTATGAATACGGGCTAGCTTACCAAAAGTACAAATGTGAACTAAATAAGGCCGGGAGTCGTTTTTATTGCTTAAAACACGATTTCTCGACCACAATATGCTTTTTCAAAAAAGCCATGTTCCCATGGCGAGAGACTCGTTTTCTGTGAGAAAATGCATTAAAAGGAGGGATTTCATGAGAAACACTATAAATACATATTGTACTTGTCTGAAAACGCACAGAACCTTGAAATAGAAGGTTTCTCAACAAAAAACACATTGGTGAAAACCCTATTTTAAGGCTCTGAGTGTTTGCAGACATGTACTACAGGCATGTTTAAGCTATAACGTTTTTAGTGAAATCATGTTTCTCTCGAGGAGAAAATGCGTTTAAAGCCATAAAAAGGATTCACTTGTGTTTGGCATTGGACCAAGCTACCAACAACCAAAACAATGATCCGAACTGGAGAAATTACACATTGACATTGGGTGAAATCACGTATCTCTTAAGGACGTGTTGCGGACTTGTTGAATAGATTCATTTTTCTTGTTTTGTTTGTTTTTGTTGAACTTGTGCTTTTCTTGTCGAGAAAAGGCGTTTAACGCGATAAAAAGGTTTAGTGCGTTATGAATACGGGCTAGGTTACCAAAAGTCAAAATGTGAACTAAATAAAGCCGGGAGTCGTTTTTATTGTTTAAAACATGATTTCTCGACCAGAATATGCTTTTTCAAAAAGCCCATTTTCCCATGGCGAGAGACTCATTTTCTGTGAGAAAATGCATTAAAAGGAGGGATTTCATCAGAAACACTTAAAATACATATTGTACTTTTCTGAAAACGCACAGAACCTTGAAATAGAAGGTTTCTCAACAAAAAACACATTGGTGAAAACCCTATTTTAAGGCTCTGAGTGTTTGCAGACATGTACTACAGGCATGTTTAAGCTATAACGTTTTTAGTGAAATCATGTTTCTCTCGAGGAGAAAATGCGTTTAAAGCCATAAAAAGGATTCACTTGTGTTTGGCATTGGACCAAGCTACCAACAACCAAAACAATGATCCGAACTGGAGAAATTACACATTGACATTGGGGGAAATCACGTATCTCTTAAGGACGTGTTGCGGACTTGTTGAATAGATTCATTTTTCTTGTTTTGTTTGTTTTTGTTGAACTTGTGCTTTTCTTGTCGAGAAAAGGCGTTTAACGCGATAAAAAGGTTTAGTGCGTTATGAATACGGGCTAGTTTACCAAAAGTACAAATGTGAACTAAATAAGGCCGGGAGTCGTTTTTATTGCTTAAAACACGATTTCTCGACCAGAATATGCTTTTTCAAAAAAGCCATGTTCCCATGGCGAGAGACTCGTTTTCTGTGAGAAAATGCATTAAAAGGAGGGATTTCATGAGAAACACTATAAATACATATTGTACTTGTCTGAAAACGCACAGAACCTTGAAATAGAAGGTTTCTCACCAAAAAACACATTGGTGAAACCCCTATCTTAAGGCTCTGAGTGTTTGCACACATGTACAAACAGGCATGTTTAAACTATAACGTTTTTAGTGAAATCATGTTTCTCTCGAGGAGAAAACGCGTTTAAAGCCATAAAAAGATCTCACTGTGTTTTGGCATTGACCAAGCTACCAGCAACCTAAAAAATGATCAGAACTGGAGAAATTACATATTGACATTGGGTGAAATCATGTAACTCTTAAGGACGTGTTGCAGACTTGTTGAATAGATTCATTTTTCTTGTTTTGTTTGTTTTTGATGAAATTGTGCTTTTGTCGTCGAGAAAAGGCGTTTAACGCGATAAAAAGGTTTAGTGCGTTATGAATACGGGCTAGCTTACCAAAAGTACAAATGTGAACTAAATAAGGCCGGGAGTCGTTTTTATTGCTTAAAACACGATTTCTCGACCAGAATATGCTTTTTCAAAAAGCCCATTTTCCCATGGCGAGAGACTCATTTTCTGTGAGAAAATGCATTAAAAGGAGGGATTTCATGAGAAACACTATAAATACATATTGTACTTGTCTGAAAACGCACAGAACCTTGAAATAGAAGGTTTCTCACCAAAAAACACATTGGTGAAACCCCTATCTTAAGGCTCTGAGTGTTTGCACACATGTACAAACAGGCATGTTTAAACTATAACGTTTTTAGTGAAATCATGTTTCTCTCGAGGAGAAAACGCGTTTAAAGCCATAAAAAGATCTCACTGTGTTTTGGCTTTGACCAAGCTACCAACAAACCTAAAAAATGATCAGAACTGGAGAAATTACACATTGACATTGGGTGAAATCATGTAACTCTTAAGGACGTGTTGCAGACTTGTTGAATAGATTCATTTTTCTTGTTTTGTTTGTTTTTGATGAAATTGTGCTTTTCTCGTCGAGAAAAGGCGTTTAACGCGATAAAAAGGTTTAGTGCGTTATGAATACGGGCTAGCTTACCAAAAGTACAAATGTGAACTAAATAAGGCCGGGAGTCGTTTTTATTGCTTAAAACACGATTTCTCGACCACAATATGCTTTTTCAAAAAAGCCATGTTCCCATGGCGAGAGACTCGTTTTCTGTGCGAAAATGCATTAAAAGGAGGGATTTCATCAGAAACACTATAAATACATATTGTACTTGTCTGAAAACGCACAGAACCTTGAAATAGAAGGTTTCTCACCAAAAAACACATTGGTGAAACCCCTATCTTAAGGCTCTGAGTGTTTGCACACATGTACAAACAGGCATGTTTAAACTATAACGTTTTTAGTGAAATCATGTTTCTCTCGAGGAGAAAACGCGTTTAAAGCCATAAAAAGATCTCACTGTGTTTTGGCATTGACCAAGCTACCAACAAACCTAAAAAATGATCAGAACTGGAGAAATTACACATTGACATTGGGTGAAATCATGTAACTCTTAAGGACGTGTTGCAGACTTGTTGAATAGATTCATTTTTCTTGTTTTGTTTGTTTTTGATGAAATTGTGCTTTTCTCGTCGAGAAAAGGCGTTTAACGCGATAAAAAGGTTTAGTGCGTTATGAATACGGGCTAGCTTACCAAAAGTACAAATGTGAACTAAATAAGGCCGGGAGTCGTTTTTATTGCTTAAAACACGATTTCTCGACCAGAATATGCTTTTTCAAAAAAGCCATGTTCCCATGGCGAGAGACTCGTTTTCTGTGAGAAAATGCATTAAAAGGAGGAATTTCATGAGAAACACTATAAATACATATTGTACTTGTCTGAAAACGCACAGAACCTTGAAATAGAAGGTTTCTCACCAAAAAACACATTGGTGAAACCCCTATCTTAAGGCTCTGAGTGTTTGCACACATGTACAAACAGGCATGTTTAAACTATAACGTTTTTAGTGAAATCATGTTTCTCTCGAGGAGAAAATGCGTTTAAAGCCATAAAAAGGATTCACTTGTGTTTGGCATTGGACCAAGCTACCAACAACCAAAACAATGATCCGAACTGGAGAAATTACACATTGACATTGGGTGAAATCACGTAACTCTTAAGGACGTGTTTCGGACTTGTTGAATAGATTCATTTTTCTTGTTTTGTTTGTTTTTGATGAAATTGTGCTTTTCTTGTCGAGAAAAGGCGTTTAACGCGATAAAAAGGTTTAGTGCGTTATGAATACGGGCTAGGTTACCAAAAGTCAAAATGTGAACTAAATAAGGCCGGGAGTCGTTTTTATTGTTTAAAACACGATTTCTCGACCAGAATATGCTTTTTCAAAAAGCCCCTTTTCCCATGGCGAGAGACTCATTTTCTGTGAGAAAATGCATTAAAAGGAGGGATTTCATCAGAAACACTTAAAATACATATTGTACTTTTCTGAAAACGCACAGAACCTTGAAATAGAAGGTTTCTAACCAAAAAACACATTGGTGAAAACCCTATTTTAAGGCTCTGAGTGTTTGCACACATGTACAACAGGCATGTTTAAACCATAACGTTTTTAGTGAAATCATGTTTCTCTCGAGGAGAAAATGCGTTTAAAGCCATAAAAAGGATTCACTTGTGTTTGGCATTGGACCAAGCTACCAACAACCAAAACAATGATCCGAACTGGAGAAATTACACATTGACATTGGGTGAAATCACGTATCTCTTAAGGACGTGTTGTCGACTTGTTGAATAGATTCATTTTTCTTGTTTTGTTTGTTTTTGATGAACTTGTGCTTTTCTTGTCGAGAAAAGGCGTTTAACGCGATAAAAAGGTTTAGTGCGTTATGAATACGGGCTAGTTTACCAAAAGTACAAATGTGAACTAAATAAGGCCGGGAGTCGTTTTTATTGCTTAAAACACGATTTCTCGACCAGAATATGCTTTTTCAAAAAAGCCATGTTCCCATGGCGAGAGACTCGTTTTCTGTGAGAAAATGCATTAAAAGGAGGGATTTCATGAGAAACACTATAAATACATATTGTACTTGTCTGAAAACGCACAGAACCTTGAAATAGAAGGTGTCTCACCAAAAAACACATTGGTGAAACCCCTATCTTAAGGCTCTGAGTGTTTGCACACATGTACAAACAGGCATGTTTAAACTATAACGTTTTTAGTGAAATCATGTTTCTCTCGAGGAGAAAACGCGTTTAAAGCCATAAAAAGATCTCACTGTGTTTTGGCATTGACCAAGCTACCAGCAACCTAAAAAATGATCAGAACTGGAGAAATTACATATTGACATTGGGTGAAATCATGTAACTCTTAAGGACGTGTTGCAGACTTGTTGAATAGATTCATTTTTCTTGTTTTGTTTGTTTTTGATGAAATTGTGCTTTTGTCGTCGAGAAAAGGCGTTTAACGCGATAAAAAGGTTTAGTGCGTTATGAATACGGGCTAGCTTACCAAAAGTACAAATGTGAACTAAATAAGGCCGGGAGTCGTTTTTATTGCTTAAAACACGATTTCTCGACCAGAATATGCTTTTTCAAAAAGCCCATTTTCCCATGGCGAGAGACTCATTTTCTGTGAGAAAATGCATTAAAAGGAGGGATTTCATGAGAAACACTATAAATACATATTGTACTTGTCTGAAAACGCACAGAACCTTGAAATAGAAGGTTTCTCACCAAAAAACACATTGGTGAAACCCCTATCTTAAGGCTCTGAGTGTTTGCACACATGTACAAACAGGCATGTTTAAACTATAACGTTTTTAGTGAAATCATGTTTCTCTCGAGGAGAAAACGCGTTTAAAGCCATAAAAAGATCTCACTGTGTTTTGGCATTGACCAAGCTACCAACAAACCTAAAAAATGATCAGAACTGGAGAAATTACACATTGACATTGGGTGAAATCATGTAACTCTTAAGGACGTGTTGCAGACTTGTTGAATAGATTCATTTTTCTTGTTTTGTTTGTTTTTGATGAAATTGTGCTTTTCTCGTCGAGAAAAGGCGTTTAACGCAATAAAAAGGTTTAGTGCGTTATGAATACGGGCTAGCTTACCAAAAGTACAAATGTGAACTAAATAAGGCCGGGAGTCGTTTTTATTGCTTAAAACACGATTTCTCGACCACAATATGCTTTTTCAAAAAAGCCATGTTCCCATGGCGAGAGACTCGTTTTCTGTGAGAAAATGCATTAAAAGGAGGGATTTCATGAGAAACACTATAAATACATATTGTACTTGTCTGAAAACGCACAGAACCTTGAAATAGAAGGTTTCTCAACAAAAAACACATTGGTGAAAACCCTATTTTAAGGCTCTGAGTGTTTGCAGACATGTACTACAGGCATGTTTAAGCTATAACGTTTTTAGTGAAATCATGTTTCTCTCGAGGAGAAAATGCGTTTAAAGCCATAAAAAGGATTCACTTGTGTTTGGCATTGGACCAAGCTACCAACAACCAAAACAATGATCCGAACTGGAGAAATTACACATTGACATTGGGTGAAATCACGTATCTCTTAAGGACGTGTTGCGGACTTGTTGAATAGATTCATTTTTCTTGTTTTGTTTGTTTTTGTTGAACTTGTGCTTTTCTTGTCGAGAAAAGGCGTTTAACGCGATAAAAAGGTTTAGTGCGTTATGAATACGGGCTAGGTTACCAAAAGTCAAAATGTGAACTAAATAAAGCCGGGAGTCGTTTTTATTGTTTAAAACATGATTTCTCGACCAGAATATGCTTTTTCAAAAAGCCCATTTTCCCATGGCGAGAGACTCATTTTCTGTGAGAAAATGCATTAAAAGGAGGGATTTCATCAGAAACACTTAAAATACATATTGTACTTTTCTGAAAACGCACAGAACCTTGAAATAGAAGGTTTCTCAACAAAAAACACATTGGTGAAAACCCTATTTTAAGGCTCTGAGTGTTTGCAGACATGTACTACAGGCATGTTTAAGCTATAACGTTTTTAGTGAAATCATGTTTCTCTCGAGGAGAAAATGCGTTTAAAGCCATAAAAAGGATTCACTTGTGTTTGGCATTGGACCAAGCTACCAACAACCAAAACAATGATCCGAACTGGAGAAATTACACATTGACATTGGGGGAAATCACGTATCTCTTAAGGACGTGTTGCGGACTTGTTGAATAGATTCATTTTTCTTGTTTTGTTTGTTTTTGTTGAACTTGTGCTTTTCTTGTCGAGAAAAGGCGTTTAACGCGATAAAAAGGTTTAGTGCGTTATGAATACGGGCTAGTTTACCAAAAGTACAAATGTGAACTAAATAAGGCCGGGAGTCGTTTTTATTGCTTAAAACACGATTTCTCGACCAGAATATGCTTTTTCAAAAAAGCCATGTTCCCATGGCGAGAGACTCGTTTTCTGTGAGAAAATGCATTAAAAGGAGGGATTTCATGAGAAACACTATAAATACATATTGTACTTGTCTGAAAACGCACAGAACCTTGAAATAGAAGGTTTCTCACCAAAAAACACATTGGTGAAACCCCTATCTTAAGGCTCTGAGTGTTTGCACACATGTACAAACAGGCATGTTTAAACTATAACGTTTTTAGTGAAATCATGTTTCTCTCGAGGAGAAAACGCGTTTAAAGCCATAAAAAGATCTCACTGTGTTTTGGCATTGACCAAGCTACCAGCAACCTAAAAAATGATCAGAACTGGAGAAATTACATATTGACATTGGGTGAAATCATGTAACTCTTAAGGACGTGTTGCAGACTTGTTGAATAGATTCATTTTTCTTGTTTTGTTTGTTTTTGATGAAATTGTGCTTTTGTCGTCGAGAAAAGGCGTTTAACGCGATAAAAAGGTTTAGTGCGTTATGAATACGGGCTAGCTTACCAAAAGTACAAATGTGAACTAAATAAGGCCGGGAGTCGTTTTTATTGCTTAAAACACGATTTCTCGACCAGAATATGCTTTTTCAAAAAGCCCATTTTCCCATGGCGAGAGACTCATTTTCTGTGAGAAAATGCATTAAAAGGAGGGATTTCATGAGAAACACTATAAATACATATTGTACTTGTCTGAAAACGCACAGAACCTTGAAATAGAAGGTTTCTCACCAAAAAACACATTGGTGAAACCCCTATCTTAAGGCTCTGAGTGTTTGCACACATGTACAAACAGGCATGTTTAAACTATAACGTTTTTAGTGAAATCATGTTTCTCTCGAGGAGAAAACGCGTTTAAAGCCATAAAAAGATCTCACTGTGTTTTGGCATTGACCAAGCTACCAACAAACCTAAAAAATGATCAGAACTGGAGAAATTACACATTGACATTGGGTGAAATCATGTAACTCTTAAGGACGTGTTGCAGACTTGTTGAATAGATTCATTTTTCTTGTTTTGTTTGTTTTTGATGAAATTGTGCTTTTCTCGTCGAGAAAAGGCGTTTAACGCGATAAAAAGGTTTAGTGCGTTATGAATACGGGCTAGCTTACCAAAAGTACAAATGTGAACTAAATAAGGCCGGGAGTCGTTTTTATTGCTTAAAACACGATTTCTCGACCAGAATATGCTTTTTCAAAAAAGCCATGTTCCCATGGCGAGAGACTCGTTTTCTGTGCGAAAATGCATTAAAAGGAGGGATTTCATCAGAAACACTATAAATACATATTGTACTTGTCTGAAAACGCACAGAACCTTGAAATAGAAGGTTTCTCACCAAAAAACACATTGGTGAAACCCCTATCTTAAGGCTCTGAGTGTTTGCACACATGTACAAACAGGCATGTTTAAACTATAACGTTTTTAGTGAAATCATGTTTCTCTCGAGGAGAAAACGCGTTTAAAGCCATAAAAAGATCTCACTGTGTTTTGGCATTGACCAAGCTACCAACAAACCTAAAAAATGATCAGAACTGGAGAAATTACACATTGACATTGGGTGAAATCATGTAACTCTTAAGGACGTGTTGCAGACTTGTTGAATAGATTCATTTTTCTTGTTTTGTTTGTTTTTGATGAAATTGTGCTTTTCTCGTCGAGAAAAGGCGTTTAACGCGATAAAAAGGTTTAGTGCGTTATGAATACGGGCTAGCTTACCAAAAGTACAAATGTGAACTAAATAAGGCCGGGAGTCGTTTTTATTGCTTAAAACACGATTTCTCGACCAGAATATGCTTTTTCAAAAAAGCCATGTTACCATGGCGAGAGACTCGTTTTCTGTGAGAAAATGCATTAAAAGGAGGGATTTCATGAGAAACACTATAAATACATATTGTACTTGTCTGAAAACGCACAGAACCTTGAAATAGAAGGTTTCTCACCAAAAAACACATTGGTGAAACCCCTATCTTAAGGCTCTGAGTGTTTGCACACATGTACAAACAGGCATGTTTAAACTATAACGTTTTTAGTGAAATCATGTTTCTCTCGAGGAGAAAATGCGTTTAAAGCCATAAAAAGGATTCACTTGTGTTTGGCATTGGACCAAGCTACCAACAACCAAAACAATGATCCGAACTGGAGAAATTACACATTGACATTGGGTGAAATCACGTAACTCTTAAGGACGTGTTTCGGACTTGTTGAATAGATTCATTTTTCTTGTTTTGTTTGTTTTTGATGAAATTGTGCTTTTCTTGTCGAGAAAAGGCGTTTAACGCGATAAAAAGGTTTAGTGCGTTATGAATACGGGCTAGGTTACCAAAAGTCAAAATGTGAACTAAATAAGGCCGGGAGTCGTTTTTATTGTTTAAAACACGATTTCTCGACCAGAATATGCTTTTTCAAAAAGCCCCTTTTCCCATGGCGAGAGACTCATTTTCTGTGAGAAAATGCATTAAAAGGAGGGATTTCATCAGAAACACTTAAAATACATATTGTACTTTTCTGAAAACGCACAGAACCTTGAAATAGAAGGTTTCTAACCAAAAAACACATTGGTGAAAACCCTATTTTAAGGCTCTGAGTGTTTGCACACATGTACAACAGGCATGTTTAAACCATAACGTTTTTAGTGAAATCATGTTTCTCTCGAGGAGAAAATGCGTTTAAAGCCATAAAAAGGATTCACTTGTGTTTGGCATTGGACCAAGCTACCAACAACCAAAACAATGATCCGAACTGGAGAAATTACACATTGACATTGGGTGAAATCACGTATCTCTTAAGGACGTGTTGTCGACTTGTTGAATAGATTCATTTTTCTTGTTTTGTTTGTTTTTGATGAACTTGTGCTTTTCTTGTCGAGAAAAGGCGTTTAACGCGATAAAAAGGTTTAGTGCGTTATGAATACGGGCTAGGTTACCAAAAGTCAAAATGTGAACTAAATAAGGCCGGGAGTCGTTTTTATTGTTTAAAACACGATTTCTCGACCAGAATATGCTTTTTCAAAAAGCCCATTTTCCCATGGCGAGAGACTCATTTTCTGTGAGAAAATGCATTAAAAGGAGGGATTTCATCAGAAACACTTAAAATACATATTGTACTTTCCTGAAAACGCACAGAACCTTGAAATAGAAGGTTTCTCAACAAAAAACACATTGGTGAAAACCCTATTTTAAGGCTCTGAGTGTTTGCAGACATGTACTACAGGCATGTTTAAGCTATAACGTTTTTAGTGAAATCATGTTTCTCTCGAGGAGAAAATGCGTTTAAAGCCATAAAAAGGATTCACTTGTGTTTGGCATTGGACCAAGCTACCAACAACCAAAACAATGATCCGAACTGGAGAAATTACACATTGACATTGGGTGAAATCACGTATCTCTTAAGGACGTGTTGCGGACTTGTTGAATAGATTCATTTTTCTTGTTTTGTTTGTTTTTGTTGAACTTGTGCTTTTCTTGTCGAGAAAAGGCGTTTAACGCGATAAAAAGGTTTAGTGCGTTATGAATACGGGCTAGTTTACCAAAAGTACAAATGTGAACTAAATAAGGCCGGGAGTCGTTTTTATTGCTTAAAACACGATTTCTCGACCAGAATATGCTTTTTCAAAAAAGCCATGTTCCCATGGCGAGAGACTCGTTTTCTGTGAGAAAATGCATTAAAAGGAGGGATTTCATGAGAAACACTATAAATACATATTGTACTTGTCTGAAAACGCACAGAACCTTGAAATAGAAGGTTTCTCACCAAAAAACACATTGGTGAAACCCCTATCTTAAGGCTCTGAGTGTTTGCACACATGTACAAACAGGCATGTTTAAACTATAACGTTTTTAGTGAAATCATGTTTCTCTCGAGAAGAAAACGCGTTTAAAGCCATAAAAAGATCTCACTGTGTTTTGGCATTTACCAAGCTACCAACAAACCTAAAAAATGATCAGAACTGGAGAAATTACATATTGACATTGGGTGAAATCATGTAACTCTTAAGGACGTGTTGCAGACTTGTTGAATAGATTCATTTTTCTTGTTTTGTTTGTTTTTGATGAAATTGCTTTTCTCGTCGAGAAAAGGCGTTTAACGCGATAAAAAGGTTTAGTGCGTTATGAATACGGGCTAGCTTACCAAAAGTATAAATGTGAACTAAATAAGGCCGGGAGTCGTTTTTATTGCTTAAAACACGATTTCTCGACCAGAATATGCTTTTTCAAAAAAGCCATGTTCCCATGGCGAGAGACTCGTTTTCTGTGAGAAAATGCATTAAAAGGAGGGATTTCATCAGAAACACTATAAATACATATTGTACTTGTCTGAAAACGCACAGAACCTTGAAATAGAAGGTTTCTCACCAAAAAACACATTGGTGAAACCCCTATCTTAAGGCTCTGAGTGTTTGCACACATGTACAACAGGCATGGTTAAACTATAACGTTTTTAGTGAAATCATGTTTCTCTCGAGGAGAAAACGCGTTTAAAGCCATAAAAAGATCTCACTGTGTTTTGGCATTGACCAAGCTACCAACAACCTAAAAAATGATCAGAACTGGAGAAATTACACATTGACATTGGGTGAAATCATGTAACTCTTAAGGACGTGTTGCAGACTTGTTGAATAGATTCATTTTTCTTGTTTTGTTTGTTTTTGATGAAATTGTGCTTTTCTCGTCGAGAAAAGGCATTTAACGCGATAAAAAGGTTTAGTGCGTTATGAATACGGGCTAGCTTACCAAAAGTACAAATGTGAACTAAATAAGGCCGGGAGTCGTTTTTATTGCTTAAAACACGATTTCTCGACCAGAATATGCTTTTTCAAAAAAGCCATGTTCCCATGGCGAGAGACTCGTTTTCTGTGAGAAAATGCATTAAAAGGAGGGATTTCATCAGAAACACTATAAATACATATTGTACTTGTCTGAAAACGCACAGAACCTTGAAATAGAAGGTTTCTCACCAAAAAACACATTGGTGAAACCCCTATCTTAAGGCTCTGAGTGTTTGCACACATGTACAAACAGGCATGTTTAAACTATAACGTTTTTAGTGAAATCATGTTTCTCTCGAGGAGAAAACGCGTTTAAAGCCATAAAAAGGATTCACTTGTGTTTGGCATTGGACCAAGCTACCAACAACCAAAACAATGATCCGAACTGGAGAAATTACACATTGACATTGGGTGAAATCACGTATCTCTTAAGGACGTGTTGTCGACTTGTTGAATAGATTCATTTTTCTTGTTTTGTTTGTTTTTGATGAAATTGTGCTTTTCTCGTCGAGAAAAGGCGTTTAACGCGATAAAAAGGTTTAGTGCGTTATGAATACGGGCTAGTTTACCAAAAGTACAAATGTGAACTAAATAAGGCCGGGAGTCGTTTTTATTGCTTAAAACACGATTTCTCGACCAGAATATGCTTTTTCAAAAAAGCCATGTTCCCATGGCGAGAGACTCGTTTTCTGTGAGAAAATGCATTAAAAGGAGGGATTTCATGAGAAACACTATAAATACATATTGTACTTGTCTGAAAACGCACAGAACCTTGAAATAGAAGGTTTCTCACCAAAAAACACATTGGTGAAACCCCTATCTTAAGGCTCTGAGTGTTTGCACACATGTACAAACAGGCATGTTTAAACTATAACGTTTTTAGTGAAATCATGTTTCTCTCGAGGAGAAAACGCGTTTAAAGCCATAAAAAGATCTCACTGTGTTTTGGCATTGACCAAGCTACCAGCAACCTAAAAAATGATCAGAACTGGAGAAATTACATATTGACATTGGGTGAAATCATGTAACTCTTAAGGACGTGTTGCAGACTTGTTGAATAGATTCATTTTTCTTGTTTTGTTTGTTTTTGATGAAATTGTGCTTTTGTCGTCGAGAAAAGGCGTTTAACGCGATAAAAAGGTTTAGTGCGTTATGAATACGGGCTAGCTTACCAAAAGTACAAATGTGAACTAAATAAGGCCGGGAGTCGTTTTTATTGCTTAAAACACGATTTCTCGACCAGAATATGCTTTTTCAAAAAGCCCATTTTCCCATGGCGAGAGACTCATTTTCTGTGAGAAAATGCATTAAAAGGAGGGATTTCATGAGAAACACTATAAATACATATTGTACTTGTCTGAAAACGCACAGAACCTTGAAATAGAAGGTTTCTCACCAAAAAACACATTGGTGAAACCCCTATCTTAAGGCTCTGAGTGTTTGCACACATGTACAAACAGGCATGTTTAAACTATAACGTTTTTAGTGAAATCATGTTTCTCTCGAGGAGAAAACGCGTTTAAAGCCATAAAAAGATCTCACTGTGTTTTGGCATTGACCAAGCTACCAACAAACCTAAAAAATGATCAGAACTGGAGAAATTACACATTGACATTGGGTGAAATCATGTAACTCTTAAGGACGTGTTGCAGACTTGTTGAATAGATTCATTTTTCTTGTTTTGTTTGTTTTTGATGAAATTGTGCTTTTCTCGTCGAGAAAAGGCGTTTATAACGCGATAAAAAGGTTTAGTGCGTTATGAATACGGGCTAGCTTACCAAAAGTACAAATGTGAACTAAATAAGGCCGGGAGTCGTTTTTATTGCTTAAAACACGATTTCTCGACCACAATATGCTTTTTCAAAAAAGCCATGTTCCCATGGCGAGAGACTCGTTTTCTTTGAGAAAATGCATTAAAAGGAGGGATTTCATCAGAAACACTATAAATACATATTGTACTTGTCTGAAAACGCACAGAACCTTGAAATAGAAGGTTTCTCACCAAAAAACACATTGGTGAAACCCCTATCTTAAGGCTCTGAGTGTTTGCACACATGTACAAACAGGCATGTTTAAACTATAACGTTTTTAGTGAAATCATGTTTCTCTCGAGGAGAAAACGCGTTTAAAGCCATAAAAAGATCTCACTGTGTTTTGGCATTGACCAAGCTACCAACAAACCTAAAAAATGATCAGAACTGGAGAAATTACACATTGACATTGGGTGAAATCATGTAACTCTTAAGGACGTGTTGCAGACTTGTTGAATAGATTCATTTTTCTTGTTTTGTTTGTTTTTGATGAAATTGTGCTTTTCTCGTCGAGAAAAGGCGTTTAACGCGATAAAAAGGTTTAGTGCGTTATGAATACGGGCTAGCTTACCAAAAGTACAAATGTGAACTAAATAAGGCCGGGAGTCGTTTTTATTGCTTAAAACACGATAACTCGACCAGAAAATGCTTTTTCAAAAAAGCCATGTTCCCATGGCGAGAGACTCGTTTTCTGTGAGAAAATGCATTAAAAGGAGGGATTTCATGAGAAACACTATAAATACATATTGTACTTGTCTGAAAACGCACAGAACCTTGAAATAGAAGGTTTCTCACCAAAAAACACATTGGTGAAACCCCTATCTTAAGGCTCTGAGTGTTTGCACACATGTACAAACAGGCATGTTTAAACTATAACGTTTTTAGTGAAATCATGTTTCTCTCGAGGAGAAAACGCGTTTAAAGCCATAAAAAGATCTCACTGTATTTTGGCATTGACCAAGGTACCAACAAACCTAAAAAATGATCAGAACTGGAGAAATTACACATTGACATTGGGTGAAATCATGTAACTCTTAAGGACGTGTTGCAGACTTGTTGAATAGATTCATTTTTCTTGTTTTGTTTGTTTTTGATGAAATTGTGCTTTTCTCGTCGAGAAAAGGCGTTTAACGCGATAAAAAGGTTTAGTGCGTTATGAATACGGGCTAGCTTACCAAAAGTACAAATGTGAACTAAATAAGGCCGGGAGTCGTTTTTATTGCTTAAAACACGATTTCTCGACCAGAATATGCTTTTTCAAAAAAGCCATGTTCCCATGGCGAGAGACTCGTTTTCTGTGAGAAAATGCATTAAAAGGAGGGATTTCATGAGAAACACTATAAATACATATTGTACTTGTCTGAAAACGCACAGAACCTTGAAATAGAAGGTTTCTCACCAAAAAACACATTGGTGAAACCCCTATCTTAAGGCTCTGAGTGTTTGCACACATGTACAAACAAGCATGTTTAAACTATAACGTTTTTAGTGAAATCATGTTTCTCTCGAGGAGAAAACGCGTTTAAAGCCATAAAAAGATCTCACTGTGTTTTGGCATTGACCAAGCTACCAACAAACCTAAAAAATGATCAGAACTGGAGAAATTACACATTGACATTGGGTGAAATCATGTAACTCTTAAGGACGTGTTGCAGACTTGTTGAATAGATTCATTTTTCTTGTTTTGTTTGTTTTTGATGAAATTGTGCTTTTCTCGTCGAGAAAAGGCGTTTAACGCGATAAAAAGGTTTAGTGCGTTATGAATACGGGCTAGCTTACCAAAAGTACAAATGTGAACTAAATAAGGCCGGGAGTCGTTTTATTGCTTAAAACACGATTTCTCGACCAGAATATGCTTTTTCAAAAAAGCCATGTTCCCATGGCGAGAGACTCGTTTTCTGTGAGAAAATGCATTAAAAGGAGGGATTTCATGAGAAACACTATAAATACATATTGTACTTGTCTGAAAACGCACAGAACCTTGAAATAGAAGGTTTCTCACCAAAAAACACATTGGTGAAACCCCTATCTTAAGGCTCTGAGTGTTTGCACACATGTACAAACAGGCATGTTTAAACTATAACGTTTTTAGTGAAATCATGTTTCTCTCGAGGAGAAAACGCGTTTAAAGCCATAAAAAGATCTCAATGTGTTTTGGCATTGACCAAGCTACCAACAAACCTAAAAAATGATCAGAACTGGAGAAATTACATATTGACATTGGGTGAAATCATGTAACTCTTAAGGACGTGTTGCAGACTTGTTGAATAGATTCATTTTTCTTGTTTTGTTTGTTTTTGATGAAATTGTGCTTTTCTCGTCGAGAAAAGGCGTTTAACGCGATAAAAAGGTTTAGTGCGTTATGAATACGGGCTAGTTTACCAAAAGTACAAATGTGAACTAAATAAGGCCGGGAGTCGTTTTTATTGCTTAAAACACGATTTCTCGACCAGAATATGCTTTTTCAAAAAAGCCATGTTCCCATGGCGAGAGACTCGTTTTCTGTGAGAAAATGCATTAAAAGGAGGGATTTCATGAGAAACACTATAAATACATATTGTACTTGTCTGAAAACGCACAGAACCTTGAAATAGAAGGTTTCTCACCAAAAAACACATTGGTGAAACCCCTATCTTAAGGCTCTGAGTGTTTGCACACATGTACAAACAGGCATGTTTAAACTATAACGTTTTTAGTGAAATCATGTTTCTCTCGAGGAGAAAACGCGTTTAAAGCCATAAAAAGATCTCACTGTGTTTTGGCATTGACCAAGCTACCAGCAACCTAAAAAATGATCAGAACTGGAGAAATTACATATTGACATTGGGTGAAATCATGTAACTCTTAAGGACGTGTTGCAGACTTGTTGAATAGATTCATTTTTCTTGTTTTGTTTGTTTTTGATGAAATTGTGCTTTTGTCGTCGAGAAAAGGCGTTTAACGCGATAAAAAGGTTTAGTGCGTTATGAATACGGGCTAGCTTACCAAAAGTACAAATGTGAACTAAATAAGGCCGGGAGTCGTTTTTATTGCTTAAAACACGATAACTCGACCAGAAAATGCTTTTTCAAAAAAGCCATGTTCCCATGGCGAGAGACTCGTTTTCTGTGAGAAAATGCATTAAAAGGAGGGATTTCATGAGAAACACTATAAATACATATTGTACTTGTCTGAAAACGCACAGAACCTTGAAATAGAAGGTTTCTCACCAAAAAACACATTGGTGAAACCCCTATCTTAAGGCTCTGAGTGTTTGCACACATGTACAAACAGGCATGTTTAAACTATAACGTTTTTAGTGAAATCATGTTTCTCTCGAGGAGAAAACGCGTTTAAAGCCATAAAAAGATCTCACTGTGTTTTGGCATTGACCAAGCTACCAACAAACCTAAAAAATGATCAGAACTGGAGAAATTACACATTGACATTGGGTGAAATCATGTAACTCTTAAGGACGTGTTGCAGACTTGTTGAATAGATTCATTTTTCTTGTTTTGTTTGTTTTTGATGAAATTGTGCTTTTCTCGTCGAGAAAAGGCGTTTAACGCGATAAAAAGGTTTAGTGCGTTATGAATACGGGCTAGCTTACCAAAAGTACAAATGTGAACTAAATAAGGCCGGGAGTCGTTTTTATTGCTTAAAACACGATTTCTCGACCAGAATATGCTTTTTCAAAAAAGCCATGTTCCCATGGCGAGAGACTCGTTTTCTGTGAGAAAATGCATTAAAAGGAGGGATTTCCTGAGAAACACTATAAATACATATTGTACTTGTCTGAAAACGCACAGAACCTTGAAATAGAAGGTTTCTCACCAAAAAACACATTGGTGAAACCCCTATCTTAAGGCTCTGAGTGTTTGCACACATGTACAAACAGGCATGTTTAAACTATAACGTTTTTAGTGAAATCATGTTTCTCTCGAGGAGAAAACGCGTTTAAAGCCATAAAAAGATCTCACTGTGTTTTGGCATTGACCAAGCTACCAACAAACCTAAAAAATGATCAGAACTGGAGAAATTACACATTGACATTGGGTGAAATCATGTAACTCTTAAGGACGTGTTGCAGACTTGTTGAATAGATTCATTTTTCTTGTTTTGTTTGTTTTTGATGAAATTGTGCTTTTCTCGTCGAGAAAAGGCGTTTAACGCGATAAAAAGGTTTAGTGCGTTATGAATACGGGCTAGCTTACCAAAAGTACAAATGTGAACTAAATAAGGCCGGGAGTCGTTTTATTGCTTAAAACACGATTTCTCGACCAGAATATGCTTTTTCAAAAAAGCCATGTTCCCATGGCGAGAGACTCGTTTTCTGTGAGAAAATGCATTAAAAGGAGGGATTTCATGAGAAACACTATAAATACATATTGTACTTGTCTGAAAACGCACAGAACCTTGAAATAGAAGGTTTCTCACCAAAAAACACATTGGTGAAACCCCTATCTTAAGGCTCTGAGTGTTTGCACACATGTACAAACAGGCATGTTTAAACTATAACGTTTTTAGTGAAATCATGTTTCTCTCGAGGAGAAAACGCGTTTAAAGCCATAAAAAGATCTCACTGTGTTTTGGCATTGACCAAGCTACCAACAAACCTAAAAAATGATCAGAACTGGAGAAATTACATATTGACATTGGGTGAAATCATGTAACTCTTAAGGACGTGTTGCAGACTTGTTGAATAGATTCATTTTTCTTGTTTTGTTTGTTTTTGATGAAATTGTGCTTTTCTCGTCGAGAAAAGGCGTTTAACGCGATAAAAAGGTTTAGTGCGTTATGAATACGGGCTAGTTTACCAAAAGTACAAATGTGAACTAAATAAGGCCGGGAGTCGTTTTTATTGCTTAAAACACGATTTCTCGACCAGAATATGCTTTTTCAAAAAAGCCATGTTCCCATGGCGAGAGACTCGTTTTCTGTGAGAAAATGCATTAAAAGGAGGGATTTCATGAGAAACACTATAAATACATATTGTACTTGTCTGAAAACGCACAGAACCTTGAAATAGAAGGTTTCTCACCAAAAAACACATTGGTGAAACCCCTATCTTAAGGCTCTGAGTGTTTGCACACATGTACAAACAGGCATGTTTAAACTATAACGTTTTTAGTGAAATCATGTTTCTCTCGAGGAGAAAACGCGTTTAAAGCCATAAAAAGATCTCACTGTGTTTTGGCATTGACCAAGCTACCAGCAACCTAAAAAATGATCAGAACTGGAGAAATTACATATTGACATTGGGTGAAATCATGTAACTCTTAAGGACGTGTTGCAGACTTGTTGAATAGATTCATTTTTCTTGTTTTGTTTGTTTTTGATGAAATTGTGCTTTTGTCGTCGAGAAAAGGCGTTTAACGCGATAAAAAGGTTTAGTGCGTTATGAATACGGGCTAGCTTACCAAAAGTACAAATGTGAACTAAATAAGGCCGGGAGTCGTTTTTATTGCTTAAAACACGATTTCTCGACCAGAATATGCTTTTTCAAAAAGCCCATTTTCCCATGGCGAGAGACTCATTTTCTGTGAGAAAATGCATTAAAAGGAGGGATTTCATGAGAAACACTATAAATACATATTGTACTTGTCTGAAAACGCACAGAACCTTGAAATAGAAGGTTTCTCACCAAAAAACACATTGGTGAAACCCCTATCTTAAGGCTCTGAGTGTTTGCACACATGTACAAACAGGCATGTTTAAACTATAACGTTTTTAGTGAAATCATGTTTCTCTCGAGGAGAAAACGCGTTTAAAGCCATAAAAAGATCTCACTGTGTTTTGGCATTGACCAAGCTACCAACAAACCTAAAAAATGATCAGAACTGGAGAAATTACACATTGACATTGGGTGAAATCATGTAACTCTTAAGGACGTGTTGCAGACTTGTTGAATAGATTCATTTTTCTTGTTTTGTTTGTTTTTGATGAAATTGTGCTTTTCTCGTCGAGAAAAGGCGTTTAACGCGATAAAAAGGTTTAGTGCGTTATGAATACGGGCTAGCTTACCAAAAGTACAAATGTGAACTAAATAAGGCCGGGAGTCGTTTTTATTGCTTAAAACACGATTTCTCGACCACAATATGCTTTTTCAAAAAAGCCATGTTCCCATGGCGAGAGACTCGTTTTCTGTGAGAAAATGCATTAAAAGGAGGGATTTCATGAGAAACACTATAAATACATATTGTACTTGTCTGAAAACGCACAGAACCTTGAAATAGAAGGTTTCTCACCAAAAAACACATTGGTGAAACCCCTATCTTAAGGCTCTGAGTGTTTGCACACATGTACAAACAGGCATGTTTAAACTATAACGTTTTTAGTGAAATCATGTTTCTCTCGAGGAGAAAACGCGTTTAAAGCCATAAAAAGATCTCACTGTGTTTTGGCATTGACCAAGCTACCAACAAACCTAAAAAATGATCAGAACTGGAGAAATTACACATTGACATTGGGTGAAATCATGTAACTCTTAAGGACGTGTTGCAGACTTGTTGAATAGATTCATTTTTCTTGTTTTGTTTGTTTTTGATGAAATTGTGCTTTTCTCGTCGAGAAAAGGCGTTTATAACGCGATAAAAAGGTTTAGTGCGTTATGAATACGGGCTAGCTTACCAAAAGTACAAATGTGAACTAAATAAGGCCGGGAGTCGTTTTTATTGCTTAAAACACGATTTCTCGACCACAATATGCTTTTTCAAAAAAGCCATGTTCCCATGGCGAGAGACTCGTTTTCTTTGAGAAAATGCATTAAAAGGAGGGATTTCATCAGAAACACTATAAATACATATTGTACTTGTCTGAAAACGCACAGAACCTTGAAATAGAAGGTTTCTCACCAAAAAACACATTGGTGAAACCCCTATCTTAAGGCTCTGAGTGTTTGCACACATGTACAAACAGGCATGTTTAAACTATAACGTTTTTAGTGAAATCATGTTTCTCTCGAGGAGAAAACGCGTTTAAAGCCATAAAAAGATCTCACTGTGTTTTGGCATTGACCAAGCTACCAACAAACCTAAAAAATGATCAGAACTGGAGAAATTACACATTGACATTGGGTGAAATCATGTAACTCTTAAGGACGTGTTGCAGACTTGTTGAATAGATTCATTTTTCTTGTTTTGTTTGTTTTTGATGAAATTGTGCTTTTCTCGTCGAGAAAAGGCGTTTAACGCGATAAAAAGGTTTAGTGCGTTATGAATACGGGCTAGCTTACCAAAAGTACAAATGTGAACTAAATAAGGCCGGGAGTCGTTTTTATTGCTTAAAACACGATAACTCGACCAGAAAATGCTTTTTCAAAAAAGCCATGTTCCCATGGCGAGAGACTCGTTTTCTGTGAGAAAATGCATTAAAAGGAGGGATTTCATGAGAAACACTATAAATACATATTGTACTTGTCTGAAAACGCACAGAACCTTGAAATAGAAGGTTTCTCACCAAAAAACACATTGGTGAAACCCCTATCTTAAGGCTCTGAGTGTTTGCACACATGTACAAACAGGCATGTTTAAACTATAACGTTTTTAGTGAAATCATGTTTCTCTCGAGGAGAAAACGCGTTTAAAGCCATAAAAAGATCTCACTGTGTTTTGGCATTGACCAAGCTACCAACAAACCTAAAAAATGATCAGAACTGGAGAAATTACACATTGACATTGGGTGAAATCATGTAACTCTTAAGGACGTGTTGCAGACTTGTTGAATAGATTCATTTTTCTTGTTTTGTTTGTTTTTGATGAAATTGTGCTTTTCTCGTCGAGAAAAGGCGTTTAACGCGATAAAAAGGTTTAGTGCGTTATGAATACGGGCTAGCTTACCAAAAGTACAAATGTGAACTAAATAAGGCCGGGAGTCGTTTTTATTGCTTAAAACACGATAACTCGACCAGAAAATGCTTTTTCAAAAAAGCCATGTTCCCATGGCGAGAGACTCGTTTTCTGTGAGAAAATGCATTAAAAGGAGGGATTTCATGAGAAACACTATAAATACATATTGTACTTGTCTGAAAACGCACAGAACCTTGAAATAGAAGGTTTCTCACCAAAAAACACATTGGTGAAACCCCTATCTTAAGGCTCTGAGTGTTTGCACACATGTACAAACAGGCATGTTTAAACTATAACGTTTTTAGTGAAATCATGTTTCTCTCGAGGAGAAAACGCGTTTAAAGCCATAAAAAGATCTCACTGTGTTTTGGCATTGACCAAGCTACCAACAAACCTAAAAAATGATCAGAACTGGAGAAATTACACATTGACATTGGGTGAAATCATGTAACTCTTAAGGACGTGTTGCAGACTTGTTGAATAGATTCATTTTTCTTGTTTTGTTTGTTTTTGATGAAATTGTGCTTTTGTCGTCGAGAAAAGGCGTTTAACGCGATAAAAAGGTTTAGTGCGTTATGAATACGGGCTAGCTTACCAAAAGTACAAATGTGAACTAAATAAGGCCGGGAGTCGTTTTTATTGCTTAAAACACGATAACTCGACCAGAAAATGCTTTTTCAAAAAAGCCATGTTCCCATGGCGAGAGACTCGTTTTCTGTGAGAAAATGCATTAAAAGGAGGGATTTCATGAGAAACACTATAAATACATATTGTACTTGTCTGAAAACGCACAGAACCTTGAAATAGAAGGTTTCTCACCAAAAAACACATTGGTGAAACCCCTATCTTAAGGCTCTGAGTGTTTGCACACATGTACAAACAGGCATGTTTAAACTATAACGTTTTTAGTGAAATCATGTTTCTCTCGAGGAGAAAACGCGTTTAAAGCCATAAAAAGATCTCACTGTGTTTTGGCATTGACCAAGCTACCAACAAACCTAAAAAATGATCAGAACTGGAGAAATTACACATTGACATTGGGTGAAATCATGTAACTCTTAAGGACGTGTTGCAGACTTGTTGAATAGATTCATTTTTCTTGTTTTGTTTGTTTTTGATGAAATTGTGCTTTTCTCGTCGAGAAAAGGCGTTTAACGCGATAAAAAGGTTTAGTGCGTTATGAATACGGGCTAGCTTACCAAAAGTACAAATGTGAACTAAATAAGGCCGGGAGTCGTTTTTATTGCTTAAAACACGATAACTCGACCAGAAAATGCTTTTTCAAAAAAGCCATGTTCCCATGGCGAGAGACTCGTTTTCTGTGAGAAAATGCATTAAAAGGAGGGATTTCATGAGAAACACTATAAATACATATTGTACTTGTCTGAAAACGCACAGAACCTTGAAATAGAAGGTTTCTCACCAAAAAACACATTGGTGAAACCCCTATCTTAAGGCTCTGAGTGTTTGCACACATGTACAAACAGGCATGTTTAAACTATAACGTTTTTAGTGAAATCATGTTTCTCTCGAGGAGAAAACGCGTTTAAAGCCATAAAAAGATCTCACTGTGTTTTGGCATTGACCAAGCTACCAGCAACCTAAAAAATGATCAGAACTGGAGAAATTACATATTGACATTGGGTGAAATCATGTAACTCTTAAGGACGTGTTGCAGACTTGTTGAATAGATTCATTTTTCTTGTTTTGTTTGTTTTTGATGAAATTGTGCTTTTCTCGTCGAGAAAAGGCGTTTAACGCGATAAAAAGGTTTAGTGCGTTATGAATACGGGCTAGCTTACCAAAAGTACAAATGTGAACTAAATAAGGCCGGGAGTCGTTTTTATTGCTTAAAACACGATTTCTCGACCAGAATATGCTTTTTCAAAAAAGCCATGTTCCCATGGCGAGAGACTCGTTTTCTGTGAGAAAATGCATTAAAAGGAGGGATTTCATGAGAAACACTATAAATACATATTGTACTTGTCTGAAAACGCACAGAACCTTGAAATAGAAGGTTTCTCACCAAAAAACACATTGGTGAAACCCCTATCTTAAGGCTCTGAGTGTTTGCACACATGTACAAACAGGCATGTTTAAACTATAACGTTTTTAGTGAAATCATGTTTCTCTCGAGGAGAAAACGCGTTTAAAGCCATAAAAAGATCTCACTGTGTTTTGGCATTGACCAAGCTACCAACAAACCTAAAAAATGATCAGAACTGGAGAAATTACACATTGACATTGGGTGAAATCATGTAACTCTTAAGGACGTGTTGCAGACTTGTTGAATAGATTCATTTTTCTTGTTTTGTTTGTTTTTGATGAAATTGTGCTTTTCTCGTCGAGAAAAGGCGTTTAACGCGATAAAAAGGTTTAGTGCGTTATGAATACGGGCTAGCTTACCAAAAGTACAAATGTGAACTAAATAAGGCCGGGAGTCGTTTTATTGCTTAAAACACGATTTCTCGACCAGAATATGCTTTTTCAAAAAAGCCATGTTCCCATGGCGAGAGACTCGTTTTCTGTGAGAAAATGCATTAAAAGGAGGGATTTCATCAGAAACACTATAAATACATATTGTACTTGTCTGAAAACGCACAGAACCTTGAAATAGAAGGTTTCTCACCAAAAAACACATTGGTGAAACCCCTATCTTAAGGCTCTGAGTGTTTGCACACATGTACAAACAGGCATGTTTAAACTATAACGTTTTTAGTGAAATCATGTTTCTCTCGAGGAGAAAACGCGTTTAAAGCCATAAAAAGATCTCACTGTGTTTTGGCATTGACCAAGCTACCAACAAACCTAAAAAATGATCAGAACTGGAGAAATTACATATTGACATTGGGTGAAATCATGTAACTCTTAAGGACGTGTTGCAGACTTGTTGAATAGATTCATTTTTCTTGTTTTGTTTGTTTTTGATGAAATTGTGCTTTTCTCGTCGAGAAAAGGCGTTTAACGCGATAAAAAGGTTTAGTGCGTTATGAATACGGGCTAGTTTACCAAAAGTACAAATGTGAACTAAATAAGGCCGGGAGTCGTTTTTATTGCTTAAAACACGATTTCTCGACCAGAATATGCTTTTTCAAAAAAGCCATGTTCCCATGGCGAGAGACTCGTTTTCTGTGAGAAAATGCATTAAAAGGAGGGATTTCATGAGAAACACTATAAATACATATTGTACTTGTCTGAAAACGCACAGAACCTTGAAATAGAAGGTTTCTCACCAAAAAACACATTGGTGAAACCCCTATCTTAAGGCTCTGAGTGTTTGCACACATGTACAAACAGGCATGTTTAAACTATAACGTTTTTAGTGAAATCATGTTTCTCTCGAGGAGAAAACGCGTTTAAAGCCATAAAAAGATCTCACTGTGTTTTGGCATTGACCAAGCTACCAGCAACCTAAAAAATGATCAGAACTGGAGAAATTACATATTGACATTGGGTGAAATCATGTAACTCTTAAGGACGTGTTGCAGACTTGTTGAATAGATTCATTTTTCTTGTTTTGTTTGTTTTTGATGAAATTGTGCTTTTGTCGTCGAGAAAAGGCGTTTAACGCGATAAAAAGGTTTAGTGCGTTATGAATACGGGCTAGCTTACCAAAAGTACAAATGTGAACTAAATAAGGCCGGGAGTCGTTTTTATTGCTTAAAACACGATTTCTCGACCAGAATATGCTTTTTCAAAAAGCCCATTTTCCCATGGCGAGAGACTCATTTTCTGTGAGAAAATGCATTAAAAGGAGGGATTTCATGAGAAACACTATAAATACATATTGTACTTGTCTGAAAACGCACAGAACCTTGAAATAGAAGGTTTCTCACCAAAAAACACATTGGTGAAACCCCTATCTTAAGGCTCTGAGTGTTTGCACACATGTACAAACAGGCATGTTTAAACTATAACGTTTTTAGTGAAATCATGTTTCTCTCGAGGAGAAAACGCGTTTAAAGCCATAAAAAGATCTCACTGTGTTTTGGCATTGACCAAGCTACCAACAAACCTAAAAAATGATCAGAACTGGAGAAATTACACATTGACATTGGGTGAAATCATGTAACTCTTAAGGACGTGTTGCAGACTTGTTGAATAGATTCATTTTTCTTGTTTTGTTTGTTTTTGATGAAATTGTGCTTTTCTCGTCGAGAAAAGGCGTTTAACGCGATAAAAAGGTTTAGTGCGTTATGAATACGGGCTAGCTTACCAAAAGTACAAATGTGAACTAAATAAGGCCGGGAGTCGTTTTTATTGCTTAAAACACGATTTCTCGACCACAATATGCTTTTTCAAAAAAGCCATGTTCCCATGGCGAGAGACTCGTTTTCTGTGAGAAAATGCATTAAAAGGAGGGATTTCATGAGAAACACTATAAATACATATTGTACTTGTCTGAAAACGCACAGAACCTTGAAATAGAAGGTTTCTCACCAAAAAACACATTGGTGAAACCCCTATCTTAAGGCTCTGAGTGTTTGCACACATGTACAAACAGGCATGTTTAAACTATAACGTTTTTAGTGAAATCATGTTTCTCTCGAGGAGAAAACGCGTTTAAAGCCATAAAAAGATCTCACTGTGTTTTGGCATTGACCAAGCTACCAACAAACCTAAAAAATGATCAGAACTGGAGAAATTACACATTGACATTGGGTGAAATCATGTAACTCTTAAGGACGTGTTGCAGACTTGTTGAATAGATTCATTTTTCTTGTTTTGTTTGTTTTTGATGAAATTGTGCTTTTCTCGTCGAGAAAAGGCGTTTATAACGCGATAAAAAGGTTTAGTGCGTTATGAATACGGGCTAGCTTACCAAAAGTACAAATGTGAACTAAATAAGGCCGGGAGTCGTTTTTATTGCTTAAAACACGATTTCTCGACCACAATATGCTTTTTCAAAAAAGCCATGTTCCCATGGCGAGAGACTCGTTTTCTTTGAGAAAATGCATTAAAAGGAGGGATTTCATCAGAAACACTATAAATACATATTGTACTTGTCTGAAAACGCACAGAACCTTGAAATAGAAGGTTTCTCACCAAAAAACACATTGGTGAAACCCCTATCTTAAGGCTCTGAGTGTTTGCACACATGTACAAACAGGCATGTTTAAACTATAACGTTTTTAGTGAAATCATGTTTCTCTCGAGGAGAAAACGCGTTTAAAGCCATAAAAAGATCTCACTGTGTTTTGGCATTGACCAAGCTACCAACAAACCTAAAAAATGATCAGAACTGGAGAAATTACACATTGACATTGGGTGAAATCATGTAACTCTTAAGGACGTGTTGCAGACTTGTTGAATAGATTCATTTTTCTTGTTTTGTTTGTTTTTGATGAAATTGTGCTTTTCTCGTCGAGAAAAGGCGTTTAACGCGATAAAAAGGTTTAGTGCGTTATGAATACGGGCTAGCTTACCAAAAGTACAAATGTGAACTAAATAAGGCCGGGAGTCGTTTTTATTGCTTAAAACACGATAACTCGACCAGAAAATGCTTTTTCAAAAAAGCCATGTTCCCATGGCGAGAGACTCGTTTTCTGTGAGAAAATGCATTAAAAGGAGGGATTTCATGAGAAACACTATAAATACATATTGTACTTGTCTGAAAACGCACAGAACCTTGAAATAGAAGGTTTCTCACCAAAAAACACATTGGTGAAACCCCTATCTTAAGGCTCTGAGTGTTTGCACACATGTACAAACAGGCATGTTTAAACTATAACGTTTTTAGTGAAATCATGTTTCTCTCGAGGAGAAAACGCGTTTAAAGCCATAAAAAGATCTCACTGTGTTTTGGCATTGACCAAGCTACCAACAAACCTAAAAAATGATCAGAACTGGAGAAATTACACATTGACATTGGGTGAAATCATGTAACTCTTAAGGACGTGTTGCAGACTTGTTGAATAGATTCATTTTTCTTGTTTTGTTTGTTTTTGATGAAATTGTGCTTTTCTCGTCGAGAAAAGGCGTTTAACGCGATAAAAAGGTTTAGTGCGTTATGAATACGGGCTAGCTTACCAAAAGTACAAATGTGAACTAAATAAGGCCGGGAGTCGTTTTTATTGCTTAAAACACGATTTCTCGACCAGAATATGCTTTTTCAAAAAAGCCATGTTCCCATGGCGAGAGACTCGTTTTCTGTGCGAAAATGCATTAAAAGGAGGGATTTCATCAGAAACACTATAAATACATATTGTACTTGTCTGAAAACGCACAGAACCTTGAAATAGAAGGTTTCTCACCAAAAAACACATTGGTGAAACCCCTATCTTAAGGCTCTGAGTGTTTGCACACATGTACAAACAGGCATGTTTAAACTATAACGTTTTTAGTGAAATCATGTTTCTCTCGAGGAGAAAACGCGTTTAAAGCCATAAAAAGATCTCACTGTGTTTTGGCATTGACCAAGCTACCAACAAACCTAAAAAATGATCAGAACTGGAGAAATTACACATTGACATTGGGTGAAATCATGTAACTCTTAAGGACGTGTTGCAGACTTGTTGAATAGATTCATTTTTCTTGTTTTGTTTGTTTTTGATGAAATTGTGCTTTTCTCGTCGAGAAAAGGCGTTTAACGCGATAAAAAGGTTTAGTGCGTTATGACTACGGGCTAGCTTACCAAAAGTACAAATGTGAACTAAATAAGGCCGGGAGTCGTTTTTATTGCTTAAAACACGATTTCTCGACCAGAATATGCTTTTTCAAAAAAGCCATGTTCCCATGGCGAGAGACTCGTTTTCTGTGAGAAAATGCATTAAAAGGAGGGATTTCATGAGAAACACTATAAATACATATTGTACTTGTCTGAAAACGCACAGAACCTTGAAATAGAAGGTTTCTCACCAAAAAACACATTGGTGAAACCCCTATCTTAAGGCTCTGAGTGTTTGCACACATGTACAAACAGGCATGTTTAAACTATAACGTTTTTAGTGAAATCATGTTTCTCTCGAGGAGAAAATGCGTTTAAAGCCATAAAAAGGATTCACTTGTGTTTGGCATTGGACCAAGCTACCAACAACCAAAACAATAATCCGAACTGGAGAAATTACACATTGACATTGGGTGAAATCACGTAACTCTTAAGGACGTGTTTCGGACTTGTTGAATAGATTCATTTTTCTTGTTTTGTTTGTTTTTGATGAAATTGTGCTTTTCTTGTCGAGAAAAGGCGTTTAACGCGATAAAAAGGTTTAGTGCGTTATGAATACGGGCTAGGTTACCAAAAGTCAAAATGTGAACTAAATAAGGCCGGGAGTCGTTTTTATTGTTTAAAACACGATTTCTCGACCAGAATATGCTTTTTCAAAAAGCCCCTTTTCCCATGGCGAGAGACTCATTTTCTGTGAGAAAATGCATTAAAAGGAGGGATTTCATCAGAAACACTTAAAATACATATTGTACTTTTCTGAAAACGCACAGAACCTTGAAATAGAAGGTTTCTAACCAAAAAACACATTGGTGAAAACCCTATTTTAAGGCTCTGAGTGTTTGCACACATGTACAACAGGCATGTTTAAACCATAACGTTTTTAGTGAAATCATGTTTCTCTCGAGGAGAAAATGCGTTTAAAGCCATAAAAAGGATTCACTTGTGTTTGGCATTGGACCAAGCTACCAACAACCAAAACAATGATCCGAACTGGAGAAATTACACATTGACATTGGGTGAAATCACGTATCTCTTAAGGACGTGTTGTCGACTTGTTGAATAGATTCATTTTTCTTGTTTTGTTTGTTTTTGATGAACTTGTGCTTTTCTTGTCGAGAAAAGGCGTTTAACGCGATAAAAAGGTTTAGTGCGTTATGAATACGGGCTAGGTTACCAAAAGTCAAAATGTGAACTAAATAAGGCCGGGAGTCGTTTTTATTGTTTAAAACACGATTTCTCGACCAGAATATGCTTTTTCAAAAAGCCCATTTTCCCATGGCGAGAGACTCATTTTCTGTGAGAAAATGCATTAAAAGGAGGGATTTCATCAGAAACACTTAAAATACATATTGTACTTTTCTGAAAACGCACAGAACCTTGAAATAGAAGGTTTCTCAACAAAAAACACATTGGTGATAACCCTATTTTAAGGCTCTGAGTGTTTGCAGACATGTACTACAGGCATGTTTAAGCTATAACGTTTTTAGTGAAATCATGTTTCTCTCGAGGAGAAAATGCGTTTAAAGCCATAAAAAGGATTCACTTGTGTTTGGCATTGGACCAAGCTACCAACAACCAAAACAATGATCCGAACTGGAGAAATTACACATTGACATTGGGTGAAATCACGTATCTCTTAAGGACGTGTTGCGGACTTGTTGAATAGATTCATTTTTCTTGTTTTGTTTGTTTTTGTTGAACTTGTGCTTTTCTTGTCGAGAAAAGGCGTTTAACGCGATAAAAAGGTTTAGTGCGTTATGAATACGGGCTAGTTTACCAAAAGTACAAATGTGAACTAAATAAGGCCGGGAGTCGTTTTTATTGCTTAAAACACGATTTCTCGACCAGAATATGCTTTTTCAAAAAAGCCATGTTCCCATGGCGAGAGACTCGTTTTCTGTGAGAAAATGCATTAAAAGGAGGGATTTCATGAGAAACACTATAAATACATATTGTACTTGTCTGAAAACGCACAGAACCTTGAAATAGAAGGTTTCTCACCAAAAAACACATTGGTGAAACCCCTATCTTAAGGCTCTGAGTGTTTGCACACATGTACAAACAGGCATGTTTAAACTATAACGTTTTTAGTGAAATCATGTTTCTCTCGAGGAGAAAACGCGTTTAAAGCCATAAAAAGATCTCACTGTGTTTTGGCATTGACCAAGCTACCAGCAACCTAAAAAATGATCAGAACTGGAGAAATTACATATTGACATTGGGTGAAATCATGTAACTCTTAAGGACGTGTTGCAGACTTGTTGAATAGATTCATTTTTCTTGTTTTGTTTGTTTTTGATGAAATTGTGCTTTTGTCGTCGAGAAAAGGCGTTTAACGCGATAAAAAGGTTTAGTGCGTTATGAATACGGGCTAGCTTACCAAAAGTACAAATGTGAACTAAATAAGGCCGGGAGTCGTTTTTATTGCTTAAAACACGATTTCTCGACCAGAATATGCTTTTTCAAAAAGCCCATTTTCCCATGGCGAGAGACTCATTTTCTGTGAGAAAATGCATTAAAAGGAGGGATTTCATGAGAAACACTATAAATACATATTGTACTTGTCTGAAAACGCACAGAACCTTGAAATAGAAGGTTTCTCACCAAAAAACACATTGGTGAAACCCCTATCTTAAGGCTCTGAGTGTTTGCACACATGTACAAACAGGCATGTTTAAACTATAACGTTTTTAGTGAAATCATGTTTCTCTCGAGGAGAAAACGCGTTTAAAGCCATAAAATGATCTCACTGTGTTTTGGCATTGACCAAGCTACCAACAAACCTAAAAAATGATCAGAACTGGAGAAATTACACATTGACATTGGGTGAAATCATGTAACTCTTAAGGACGTGTTGCAGACTTGTTGAATAGATTCATTTTTCTTGTTTTGTTTGTTTTTGATGAAATTGTGCTTTTCTCGTCGAGAAAAGGCGTTTAACGCGATAAAAAGGTTTAGTGCGTTATGAATACGGGCTAGCTTACCAAAAGTACAAATGTGAACTAAATAAGGCCGGGAGTCGTTTTTATTGCTTAAAACACGATTTCTCGACCAGAATATGCTTTTTCAAAAAAGCCATGTTCCCATGGCGAGAGACTCGTTTTCTGTGAGAAAATGCATTAAAAGGAGGGATTTCATGAGAAACACTATAAATACATATTGTACTTGTCTGAAAACGCACAGAACCTTGAAATAGAAGGTTTCTCACCAAAAAACGCATTGGTGAAACCCCTATCTTAAGGCTCTGAGTGTTTGCACACATGTACAAACAGGCATGTTTAAACTATAACGTTTTTAGTGAAATCATGTTTCTCTCGAGGAGAAAACGCGTTTAAAGCCATAAAAAGATCTCACTGTGTTTTGGCATTGACCAAGCTACCAACAAACCTAAAAAATGATCAGAACTGGAGAAATTACACATTGACATTGGGTGAAATCATGTAACTCTTAAGGACGTGTTGCAGACTTGTTGAATAGATTCATTTTTCTTGTTTTGTTTGTTTTTGATGAAATTGTGCTTTTCTCGTCGAAAAAAGGCGTTTATAACGCGATAAAAAGGTTTAGTGCGTTATGAATACGGGCTAGCTTACCAAAAGTACAAATGTGAACTAAATAAGGCCGGGAGTCGTTTTTATTGCTTAAAACACGATTTCTCGACCACAATATGCTTTTTCAAAAAAGCCATGTTCCCATGGCGAGAGACTCGTTTTCTTTGAGAAAATGCATTAAAAGGAGGGATTTCATCAGAAACACTATAAATACATATTGTACTTGTCTGAAAACGCACAGAACCTTGAAATAGAAGGTTTCTCACCAAAAAACACATTGGTGAAACCCCTATCTTAAGGCTCTGAGTGTTTGCACACATGTACAAACAGGCATGTTTAAACTATAACGTTTTTAGTGAAATCATGTTTCTCTCGAGGAGAAAACGCGTTTAAAGCCATAAAAAGATCTCACTGTGTTTTGGCATTGACCAAGCTACCAACAAACCTAAAAAATGATCAGAACTGGAGAAATTACACATTGACATTGGGTGAAATCATGTAACTCTTAAGGACGTGTTGCAGACTTGTTGAATAGATTCATTTTTCTTGTTTTGTTTGTTTTTGATGAAATTGTGCTTTTCTCGTCGAGAAAAGGCGTTTAACGCGATAAAAAGGTTTAGTGCGTTATGAATACGGGCTAGCTTACCAAAAGTACAAATGTGAACTAAATAAGGCCGGGAGTCGTTTTTATTGCTTAAAACACGATTTCTCGACCAGAATATGCTTTTTCAAAAAAGCCATGTTCCCATGGCGAGAGACTCGTTTTCTGTGAGAAAATGCATTAAAAGGAGGGATTTCCTGAGAAACACTATAAATACATATTGTACTTGTCTGAAAACGCACAGAACCTTGAAATAGAAGGTTTCTCACCAAAAAACACATTGGTGAAACCCCTATCTTAAGGCTCTGAGTGTTTGCACACATGTACAAACAGGCATGTTTAAACTATAACGTTTTTAGTGAAATCATGTTTCTCTCGAGGAGAAAACGCGTTTAAAGCCATAAAAAGATCTCACTGTGTTTTGGCATTGACCAAGCTACCAACAAACCTAAAAAATGATCAGAACTGGAGAAATTACACATTGACATTGGGTGAAATCATGTAACTCTTAAGGACGTGTTGCAGACTTGTTGAATAGATTCATTTTTCTTGTTTTGTTTGTTTTTGATGAAATTGTGCTTTTCTCGTCGAGAAAAGGCGTTTAACGCGATAAAAAGGTTTAGTGCGTTATGAATACGGGCTAGCTTACCAAAAGTACAAATGTGAACTAAATAAGGCCGGGAGTCGTTTTATTGCTTAAAACACGATTTCTCGACCAGAATATGCTTTTTCAAAAAAGCCATGTTCCCATGGCGAGAGACTCGTTTTCTGTGAGAAAATGCATTAAAAGGAGGGATTTCATGAGAAACACTATAAATACATATTGTACTTGTCTGAAAACGCACAGAACCTTGAAATAGAAGGTTTCTCACCAAAAAACACATTGGTGAAACCCCTATCTTAAGGCTCTGAGTGTTTGCACACATGTACAAACAGGCATGTTTAAACTATAACGTTTTTAGTGAAATCATGTTTCTCTCGAGGAGAAAACGCGTTTAAAGCCATAAAAAGATCTCACTGTGTTTTGGCATTGACCAAGCTACCAACAAACCTAAAAAATGATCAGAACTGGAGAAATTACACATTGACATTGGGTGAAATCATGTAACTCTTAAGGACGTGTTGCAGACTTGTTGAATAGATTCATTTTTCTTGTTTTGTTTGTTTTTGATGAAATTGTGCTTTTCTCGTCGAGAAAAGGCGTTTAACGCGATAAAAAGGTTTAGTGCGTTATGAATACGGGCTAGCTTACCAAAAGTACAAATGTGAACTAAATAAGGCCGGGAGTCGTTTTTATTGCTTAAAACACGATTTCTCGACCAGAATATGCTTTTTCAAAAAAGCCATGTTCCCATGGCGAGAGACTCGTTTTCTGTGCGAAAATGCATTAAAAGGAGGGATTTCATCAGAAACACTATAAATACATATTGTACTTGTCTGAAAACGCACAGAACCTTGAAATAGAAGGTTTCTCACCAAAAAACGCATTGGTGAAACCCCTATCTTAAGGCTCTGAGTGTTTGCACACATGTACAAACAGGCATGTTTAAACTATAACGTTTTTAGTGAAATCATGTTTCTCTCGAGGAGAAAACGCGTTTAAAGCCATAAAAAGATCTCACTGTGTTTTGGCATTGACCAAGCTACCAACAAACCTAAAAAATGATCAGAACTGGAGAAATTACACATTGACATTGGGTGAAATCATGTAACTCTTAAGGACGTGTTGCAGACTTGTTGAATAGATTCATTTTTCTTGTTTTGTTTGTTTTTGATGAAATTGTGCTTTTCTCGTCGAGAAAAGGCGTTTAACGCGATAAAAAGGTTTAGTGCGTTATGACTACGGGCTAGCTTACCAAAAGTACAAATGTGAACTAAATAAGGCCGGGAGTCGTTTTTATTGCTTAAAACACGATTTCTCGACCAGAATATGCTTTTTCAAAAAAGCCATGTTCCCATGGCGAGAGACTCGTTTTCTGTGCGAAAATGCATTAAAAGGAGGGATTTCATCAGAAACACTATAAATACATATTGTACTTGTCTGAAAACGCACAGAACCTTGAAATAGAAGGTTTCTCACCAAAAAACACATTGGTGAAACCCCTATCTTAAGGCTCTGAGTGTTTGCACACATGTACAAACAGGCATGTTTAAACTATAACGTTTTTAGTGAAATCATGTTTCTCTCGAGGAGAAAACGCGTTTAAAGCCATAAAAAGATCTCACTGTGTTTTGGCATTGACCAAGCTACCAACAAACCTAAAAAATGATCAGAACTGGAGAAATTACACATTGACATTGGGTGAAATCATGTAACTCTTAAGGACGTGTTGCAGACTTGTTGAATAGATTCATTTTTCTTGTTTTGTTTGTTTTTGATGAAATTGTGCTTTTCTCGTCGAGAAAAGGCGTTTAACGCGATAAAAAGGTTTAGTGCGTTATGACTACGGGCTAGCTTACCAAAAGTACAAATGTGAACTAAATAAGGCCGGGAGTCGTTTTTATTGCTTAAAACACGATTTCTCGACCAGAATATGCTTTTTCAAAAAAGCCATGTTCCCATGGCGAGAGACTCGTTTTCTGTGAGAAAATGCATTAAAAGGAGGGATTTCATGAGAAACACTATAAATACATATTGTACTTGTCTGAAAACGCACAGAACCTTGAAATAGAAGGTTTCTCACCAAAAAACACATTGGTGAAACCCCTATCTTAAGGCTCTGAGTGTTTGCACACATGTACAAACAGGCATGTTTAAACTATAACGTTTTTAGTGAAATCATGTTTCTCTCGAGGAGAAAATGCGTTTAAAGCCATAAAAAGGATTCACTTGTGTTTGGCATTGGACCAAGCTACCAACAACCAAAACAATGATCCGAACTGGAGAAATTACACATTGACATTGGGTGAAATCACGTAACTCTTAAGGACGTGTTTCGGACTTGTTGAATAGATTCATTTTTCTTGTTTTGTTTGTTTTTGATGAAATTGTGCTTTTCTTGTCGAGAAAAGGCGTTTAACGCGATAAAAAGGTTTAGTGCGTTATGAATACGGGCTAGGTTACCAAAAGTCAAAATGTGAACTAAATAAGGCCGGGAGTCGTTTTTATTGTTTAAAACACGATTTCTCGACCAGAATATGCTTTTTCAAAAAGCCCCTTTTCCCATGGCGAGAGACTCATTTTCTGTGAGAAAATGCATTAAAAGGAGGGATTTCATCAGAAACACTTAAAATACATATTGTACTTTTCTGAAAACGCACAGAACCTTGAAATAGAAGGTTTCTAACCAAAAAACACATTGGTGAAAACCCTATTTTAAGGCTCTGAGTGTTTGCACACATGTACAACAGGCATGTTTAAACCATAACGTTTTTAGTGAAATCATGTTTCTCTCGAGGAGAAAATGCGTTTAAAGCCATAAAAAGGATTCACTTGTGTTTGGCATTGGACCAAGCTACCAACAACCAAAACAATGATCCGAACTGGAGAAATTACACATTGACATTGGGTGAAATCACGTATCTCTTAAGGACGTGTTGTCGACTTGTTGAATAGATTCATTTTTCTTGTTTTGTTTGTTTTTGATGAACTTGTGCTTTTCTTGTCGAGAAAAGGCGTTTAACGCGATAAAAAGGTTTAGTGCGTTATGAATACGGGCTAGGTTACCAAAAGTCAAAATGTGAACTAAATAAGGCCGGGAGTCGTTTTTATTGTTTAAAACACGATTTCTCGACCAG
Organism: Lampris incognitus; assembly: GCF_029633865.1. Taxonomy (NCBI): domain Eukaryota; kingdom Metazoa; phylum Chordata; class Actinopteri; order Lampriformes; family Lampridae; genus Lampris; species Lampris incognitus. Next base: position 49,061,114 of record NC_079221.1, on the reverse strand, counting down.
AATATGCTTTTTCAAAAAGCCCATTTTCCCATGGCGAGAGACTCATTTTCTGTGAGAAAATGCATTAAAAGGAGGGATTTCATCAGAAACACTTAAAATACATATTGTACTTTTCTGAAAACGCACAGAACCTTGAAATAGAAGGTTTCTCAACAAAAAACACATTGGTGATAACCCTATTTTAAGGCTCTGAGTGTTTGCAGACATGTACTACAGGCATGTTTAAGCTATAACGTTTTTAGTGAAATCATGTTTCTCTCGAGGAGAAAATGCGTTTAAAGCCATAAAAAGGATTCACTTGTGTTTGGCATTGGACCAAGCTACCAACAACCAAAACAATGATCCGAACTGGAGAAATTACACATTGACATTGGGTGAAATCACGTATCTCTTAAGGACGTGTTGCGGACTTGTTGAATAGATTCATTTTTCTTGTTTTGTTTGTTTTTGTTGAACTTGTGCTTTTCTTGTCGAGAAAAGGCGTTTAACGCGATAAAAAGGTTTAGTGCGTTATGAATACGGGCTAGTTTACCAAAAGTACAAATGTGAACTAAATAAGGCCGGGAGTCGTTTTTATTGCTTAAAACACGATTTCTCGACCAGAATATGCTTTTTCAAAAAAGCCATGTTCCCATGGCGAGAGACTCGTTTTCTGTGAGAAAATGCATTAAAAGGAGGGATTTCATGAGAAACACTATAAATACATATTGTACTTGTCTGAAAACGCACAGAACCTTGAAATAGAAGGTTTCTCACCAAAAAACACATTGGTGAAACCCCTATCTTAAGGCTCTGAGTGTTTGCACACATGTACAAACAGGCATGTTTAAACTATAACGTTTTTAGTGAAATCATGTTTCTCTCGAGGAGAAAACGCGTTTAAAGCCATAAAAAGATCTCACTGTGTTTTGGCATTGACCAAGCTACCAGCAACCTAAAAAATGATCAGAACTGGAGAAATTACATATTGACATTGGGTGAAATCATGTAACTCTTAAGGACGTGTTGCAGACTTGTTGAATAGATTCATTTTTCTTGTTTTGTTTGTTTTTGATGAAATTGTGCTTTTGTCGTCGAGAAAAGGCGTTTAACGCGATAAAAAGGTTTAGTGCGTTATGAATACGGGCTAGCTTACCAAAAGTACAAATGTGAACTAAATAAGGCCGGGAGTCGTTTTTATTGCTTAAAACACGATTTCTCGACCAGAATATGCTTTTTCAAAAAGCCCATTTTCCCATGGCGAGAGACTCATTTTCTGTGAGAAAATGCATTAAAAGGAGGGATTTCATGAGAAACACTATAAATACATATTGTACTTGTCTGAAAACGCACAGAACCTTGAAATAGAAGGTTTCTCACCAAAAAACACATTGGTGAAACCCCTATCTTAAGGCTCTGAGTGTTTGCACACATGTACAAACAGGCATGTTTAAACTATAACGTTTTTAGTGAAATCATGTTTCTCTCGAGGAGAAAACGCGTTTAAAGCCATAAAATGATCTCACTGTGTTTTGGCATTGACCAAGCTACCAACAAACCTAAAAAATGATCAGAACTGGAGAAATTACACATTGACATTGGGTGAAATCATGTAACTCTTAAGGACGTGTTGCAGACTTGTTGAATAGATTCATTTTTCTTGTTTTGTTTGTTTTTGATGAAATTGTGCTTTTCTCGTCGAGAAAAGGCGTTTAACGCGATAAAAAGGTTTAGTGCGTTATGAATACGGGCTAGCTTACCAAAAGTACAAATGTGAACTAAATAAGGCCGGGAGTCGTTTTTATTGCTTAAAACACGATTTCTCGACCACAATATGCTTTTTCAAAAAAGCCATGTTCCCATGGCGAGAGACTCGTTTTCTGTGAGAAAATGCATTAAAAGGAGGGATTTCATGAGAAACACTATAAATACATATTGTACTTGTCTGAAAACGCACAGAACCTTGAAATAGAAGGTTTCTCACCAAAAAACGCATTGGTGAAACCCCTATCTTAAGGCTCTGAGTGTTTGCACACATGTACAAACAGGCATGTTTAAACTATAACGTTTTTAGTGAAATCATGTTTCTCTCGAGGAGAAAACGCGTTTAAAGCCATAAAAAGATCTCACTGTGTTTTGGCATTGACCAAGCTACCAACAAACCTAAAAAATGATCAGAACTGGAGAAATTACACATTGACATTGGGTGAAATCATGTAACTCTTAAGGACGTGTTGCAGACTTGTTGAATAGATTCATTTTTCTTGTTTTGTTTGTTTTTGATGAAATTGTGCTTTTCTCGTCGAGAAAAGGCGTTTAACGCGATAAAAAGGTTTAGTGCGTTATGAATACGGGCTAGCTTACCAAAAGTACAAATGTGAACTAAATAAGGCCGGGAGTCGTTTTATTGCTTAAAACACGATTTCTCGACCAGAATATGCTTTTTCAAAAAAGCCATGTTCCCATGGCGAGAGACTCGTTTTCTGTGAGAAAATGCATTAAAAGGAGGGATTTCATGAGAAACACTATAAATACATATTGTACTTGTCTGAAAACGCACAGAACCTTGAAATAGAAGGTTTCTCACCAAAAAACACATTGGTGAAACCCCTATCTTAAGGCTCTGAGTGTTTGCACACATGTACAAACAGGCATGTTTAAACTATAACGTTTTTAGTGAAATCATGTTTCTCTCGAGGAGAAAACGCGTTTAAAGCCATAAAAAGATCTCACTGTGTTTTGGCATTGACCAAGCTACCAACAAACCTAAAAAATGATCAGAACTGGAGAAATTACACATTGACATTGGTTGAAATCATGTAACTCTTAAGGACGTGTTGCAGACTTGTTGAATAGATTCATTTTTCTTGTTTTGTTTGTTTTTGATGAAATTGTGCTTTTCTCGTCGAGAAAAGGCGTTTAACGCGATAAAAAGGTTTAGTGCGTTATGAATACGGGCTAGCTTACCAAAAGTACAAATGTGAACTAAATAAGGCCGGGAGTCGTTTTTATTGCTTAAAACACGATTTCTCGACCAGAATATGCTTTTTCAAAAAAGCCATGTTCCCATGGCGAGAGACTCGTTTTCTGTGCGAAAATGCATTAAAAGGAGGGATTTCATCAGAAACACTATAAATACATATTGTACTTGTCTGAAAACGCACAGAACCTTGAAATAGAAGGTTTCTCACCAAAAAACACATTGGTGAAACCCCTATCTTAAGGCTCTGAGTGTTTGCACACATGTACAAACAGGCATGTTTAAACTATAACGTTTTTAGTGAAATCATGTTTCTCTCGAGGAGAAAACGCGTTTAAAGCCATAAAAAGATCTCACTGTGTTTTGGCATTGACCAAGCTACCAACAAACCTAAAAAATGATCAGAACTGGAGAAATTACACATTGACATTGGGTGAAATCATGTAACTCTTAAGGACGTGTTGCAGACTTGTTGAATAGATTCATTTTTCTTGTTTTGTTTGTTTTTGATGAAATTGTGCTTTTCTTGTCGAGAAAAGGCGTTTAACGCGATAAAAAGGTTTAGTGCGTTATGAATACGGGCTAGGTTACCAAAAGTCAAAATGTGAACTAAATAAGGCCGGGAGTCGTTTTTATTGTTTAAAACACGATTTCTCGACCAGAATATGCTTTTTCAAAAAGCCCCTTTTCCCATGGCGAGAGACTCATTTTCTGTGAGAAAATGCATTAAAAGGAGGGATTTCATCAGAAACACTTAAAATACATATTGTACTTTTCTGAAAACGCACAGAACCTTGAAATAGAAGGTTTCTAACCAAAAAACACATTGGTGAAAACCCTATTTTAAGGCTCTGAGTGTTTGCACACATGTACAACAGGCATGTTTAAACCATAACGTTTTTAGTGAAATCATGTTTCTCTCGAGGAGAAAATGCGTTTAAAGCCATAAAAAGGATTCACTTGTGTTTGGCATTGGACCAAGCTACCAACAACCAAAACAATGATCCGAACTGGAGAAATTACACATTGACATTGGGTGAAATCACGTATCTCTTAAGGACGTGTTTCGGACTTGTTGAATAGATTCATTTTTCTTGTTTTGTTTGTTTTTGATGAACTTGTGCTTTTCTTGTCGAGAAAAGGCGTTTAACGCGATAAAAAGGTTTAGTGCGTTATGAATACGGGCTAGGTTACCAAAAGTCAAAATGTGAACTAAATAAGGCCGGGAGTCGTTTTTATTGTTTAAAACACGATTTCTCGACCAGAATATGCTTTTTCAAAAAGCCCATTTTCCCATGGCGAGAGACTCATTTTCTGTGAGAAAATGCATTAAAAGGAGGGATTTCATCAGAAACACTTAAAATACATATTGTACTTTTCTGAAAACGCACAGAACCTTGAAATAGAAGGTTTCTCAACAAAAAACACATTGGTGATAACCCTATTTTAAGGCTCTGAGTGTTTGCAGACATGTACTACAGGCATGTTTAAGCTATAACGTTTTTAGTGAAATCATGTTTCTCTCGAGGAGAAAATGCGTTTAAAGCCATAAAAAGGATTCACTTGTGTTTGGCATTGGACCAAGCTACCAACAACCAAAACAATGATCCGAACTGGAGAAATTACACATTGACATTGGGTGAAATCACGTATCTCTTAAGGACGTGTTGCGGACTTGTTGAATAGATTCATTTTTCTTGTTTTGTTTGTTTTTGTTGAACTTGTGCTTTTCTTGTCGAGAAAAGGCGTTTAACGCGATAAAAAGGTTTAGTGCGTTATGAATACGGGCTAGTTTACCAAAAGTACAAATGTGAACTAAATAAGGCCGGGAGTCGTTTTTATTGCTTAAAACACGATTTCTCGACCAGAATATGCTTTTTCAAAAAAGCCATGTTCCCATGGCGAGAGACTCGTTTTCTGTGAGAAAATGCATTAAAAGGAGGGATTTCATGAGAAACACTATAAATACATATTGTACTTGTCTGAAAACGCACAGAACCTTGAAATAGAAGGTTTCTCACCAAAAAACACATTGGTGAAACCCCTATCTTAAGGCTCTGAGTGTTTGCACACATGTACAAACAGGCATGTTTAAACTATAACGTTTTTAGTGAAATCATGTTTCTCTCGAGGAGAAAACGCGTTTAAAGCCATAAAAAGATCTCACTGTGTTTTGGCATTGACCAAGCTACCAGCAACCTAAAAAATGATCAGAACTGGAGAAATTACATATTGACATTGGGTGAAATCATGTAACTCTTAAGGACGTGTTGCAGACTTGTTGAATAGATTCATTTTTCTTGTTTTGTTTGTTTTTGATGAAATTGTGCTTTTGTCGTCGAGAAAAGGCGTTTAACGCGATAAAAAGGTTTAGTGCGTTATGAATACGGGCTAGCTTACCAAAAGTACAAATGTGAACTAAATAAGGCCGGGAGTCGTTTTTATTGCTTAAAACACGATTTCTCGACCAGAATATGCTTTTTCAAAAAGCCCATTTTCCCATGGCGAGAGACTCATTTTCTGTGAGAAAATGCATTAAAAGGAGGGATTTCATGAGAAACACTATAAATACATATTGTACTTGTCTGAAAACGCACAGAACCTTGAAATAGAAGGTTTCTCACCAAAAAACACATTGGTGAAACCCCTATCTTAAGGCTCTGAGTGTTTGCACACATGTACAAACAGGCATGTTTAAACTATAACGTTTTTAGTGAAATCATGTTTCTCTCGAGGAGAAAACGCGTTTAAAGCCATAAAATGATCTCACTGTGTTTTGGCATTGACCAAGCTACCAACAAACCTAAAAAATGATCAGAACTGGAGAAATTACACATTGACATTGGGTGAAATCATGTAACTCTTAAGGACGTGTTGCAGACTTGTTGAATAGATTCATTTTTCTTGTTTTGTTTGTTTTTGATGAAATTGTGCTTTTCTCGTCGAGAAAAGGCGTTTAACGCGATAAAAAGGTTTAGTGCGTTATGAATACGGGCTAGCTTACCAAAAGTACAAATGTGAACTAAATAAGGCCGGGAGTCGTTTTTATTGCTTAAAACACGATTTCTCGACCACAATATGCTTTTTCAAAAAAGCCATGTTCCCATGGCGAGAGACTCGTTTTCTGTGAGAAAATGCATTAAAAGGAGGGATTTCATGAGAAACACTATAAATACATATTGTACTTGTCTGAAAACGCACAGAACCTTGAAATAGAAGGTTTCTCACCAAAAAACGCATTGGTGAAACCCCTATCTTAAGGCTCTGAGTGTTTGCACACATGTACAAACAGGCATGTTTAAACTATAACGTTTTTAGTGAAATCATGTTTCTCTCGAGGAGAAAACGCGTTTAAAGCCATAAAAAGATCTCACTGTGTTTTGGCATTGACCAAGCTACCAACAAACCTAAAAAATGATCAGAACTGGAGAAATTACACATTGACATTGGGTGAAATCATGTAACTCTTAAGGACGTGTTGCAGACTTGTTGAATAGATTCATTTTTCTTGTTTTGTTTGTTTTTGATGAAATTGTGCTTTTCTCGTCGAGAAAAGGCGTTTATAACGCGATAAAAAGGTTTAGTGCGTTATGAATACGGGCTAGCTTACCAAAAGTACAAATGTGAACTAAATAAGGCCGGGAGTCGTTTTTATTGCTTAAAACACGATTTCTCGACCACAATATGCTTTTTCAAAAAAGCCATGTTCCCATGGCGAGAGACTCGTTTTCTTTGAGAAAATGCATTAAAAGGAGGGATTTCATCAGAAACACTATAAATACATATTGTACTTGTCTGAAAACGCACAGAACCTTGAAATAGAAGGTTTCTCACCAAAAAACACATTGGTGAAACCCCTATCTTAAGGCTCTGAGTGTTTGCACACATGTACAAACAGGCATGTTTAAACTATAACGTTTTTAGTGAAATCATGTTTCTCTCGAGGAGAAAACGCGTTTAAAGCCATAAAAAGATCTCACTGTGTTTTGGCATTGACCAAGCTACCAACAAACCTAAAAAATGATCAGAACTGGAGAAATTACACATTGACATTGGGTGAAATCATGTAACTCTTAAGGACGTGTTGCAGACTTGTTGAATAGATTCATTTTTCTTGTTTTGTTTGTTTTTGATGAAATTGTGCTTTTCTCGTCGAGAAAAGGCGTTTAACGCGATAAAAAGGTTTAGTGCGTTATGAATACGGGCTAGCTTACCAAAAGTACAAATGTGAACTAAATAAGGCCGGGAGTCGTTTTTATTGCTTAAAACACGATTTCTCGACCAGAATATGCTTTTTCAAAAAAGCCATGTTCCCATGGCGAGAGACTCGTTTTCTGTGAGAAAATGCATTAAAAGGAGGGATTTCCTGAGAAACACTATAAATACATATTGTACTTGTCTGAAAACGCACAGAACCTTGAAATAGAAGGTTTCTCACCAAAAAACACATTGGTGAAACCCCTATCTTAAGGCTCTGAGTGTTTGCACACATGTACAAACAGGCATGTTTAAACTATAACGTTTTTAGTGAAATCATGTTTCTCTCGAGGAGAAAACGCGTTTAAAGCCATAAAAAGATCTCACTGTGTTTTGGCATTGACCAAGCTACCAACAAACCTAAAAAATGATCAGAACTGGAGAAATTACACATTGACATTGGGTGAAATCATGTAACTCTTAAGGACGTGTTGCAGACTTGTTGAATAGATTCATTTTTCTTGTTTTGTTTGTTTTTGATGAAATTGTGCTTTTCTCGTCGAGAAAAGGCGTTTAACGCGATAAAAAGGTTTAGTGCGTTATGAATACGGGCTAGCTTACCAAAAGTACAAATGTGAACTAAATAAGGCCGGGAGTCGTTTTATTGCTTAAAACACGATTTCTCGACCAGAATATGCTTTTTCAAAAAAGCCATGTTCCCATGGCGAGAGACTCGTTTTCTGTGAGAAAATGCATTAAAAGGAGGGATTTCATGAGAAACACTATAAATACATATTGTACTTGTCTGAAAACGCACAGAACCTTGAAATAGAAGGTTTCTCACCAAAAAACACATTGGTGAAACCCCTATCTTAAGGCTCTGAGTGTTTGCACACATGTACAAACAGGCATGTTTAAACTATAACGTTTTTAGTGAAATCATGTTTCTCTCGAGGAGAAAACGCGTTTAAAGCCATAAAAAGATCTCACTGTGTTTTGGCATTGACCAAGCTACCAACAAACCTAAAAAATGATCAGAACTGGAGAAATTACATATTGACATTGGGTGAAATCATGTAACTCTTAAGGACGTGTTGCAGACTTGTTGAATAGATTCATTTTTCTTGTTTTGTTTGTTTTTGATGAAATTGTGCTTTTCTCGTCGAGAAAAGGCGTTTAACGCGATAAAAAGGTTTAGTGCGTTATGAATACGGGCTAGTTTACCAAAAGTACAAATGTGAACTAAATAAGGCCGGGAGTCGTTTTTATTGCTTAAAACACGATTTCTCGACCAGAATATGCTTTTTCAAAAAAGCCATTTTCCCATGGCGAGAGACTCGTTTTCTGTGAGAAAATGCATTAAAAGGAGGGATTTCATGAGAAACACTATAAATACATATTGTACTTGTCTGAAAACGCACAGAACCTTGAAATAGAAGGTTTCTCACCAAAAAACACATTGGTGAAACCCCTATCTTAAGGCTCTGAGTGTTTGCACACATGTACAAACAGGCATGTTTAAACTATAACGTTTTTAGTGAAATCATGTTTCTCTCGAGGAGAAAACGCGTTTAAAGCCATAAAAAGATCTCACTGTGTTTTGGCATTGACCAAGCTACCAGCAACCTAAAAAATGATCAGAACTGGAGAAATTACATATTGACATTGGGTGAAATCATGTAACTCTTAAGGACGTGTTGCAGACTTGTTGAATAGATTCATTTTTCTTGTTTTGTTTGTTTTTGATGAAATTGTGCTTTTGTCGTCGAGAAAAGGCGTTTAACGCGATAAAAAGGTTTAGTGCGTTATGAATACGGGCTAGCTTACCAAAAGTACAAATGTGAACTAAATAAGGCCGGGAGTCGTTTTTATTGCTTAAAACACGATTTCTCGACCAGAATATGCTTTTTCAAAAAGCCCATTTTCCCATGGCGAGAGACTCATTTTCTGTGAGAAAATGCATTAAAAGGAGGGATTTCATGAGAAACACTATAAATACATATTGTACTTGTCTGAAAACGCACAGAACCTTGAAATAGAAGGTTTCTCACCAAAAAACACATTGGTGAAACCCCTATCTTAAGGCTCTGAGTGTTTGCACACATGTACAAACAGGCATGTTTAAACTATAACGTTTTTAGTGAAATCATGTTTCTCTCGAGGAGAAAACGCGTTTAAAGCCATAAAAAGATCTCACTGTGTTTTGGCATTGACAAAGCTACCAACAAACCTAAAAAATGATCAGAACTGGAGAAATTACATATTGACATTGGGTGAAATCATGTAACTCTTAAGGACGTGTTGCAGACTTGTTGAATAGATTCATTTTTCTTGTTTTGTTTGTTTTTGATGAAATTGTGCTTTTCTCGTCGAGAAAAGGCGTTTAACGCGATAAAAAGGTTTAGTGCGTTATGAATACGGGCTAGCTTACCAAAAGTACAAATGTGAACTAAATAAGGCCGGGAGTCGTTTTTATTGCTTAAAACACGATTTCTCGACCACAATATGCTTTTTCAAAAAAGCCATGTTCCCATGGCGAGAGACTCGTTTTCTGTGAGAAAATGCATTAAAAGGAGGGATTTCATGAGAAACACTATAAATACATATTGTACTTGTCTGAAAACGCACAGAACCTTGAAATAGAAGGTTTCTCACCAAAAAACACATTGGTGAAACCCCTATCTTAAGGCTCTGAGTGTTTGCACACATGTACAAACAGGCATGTTTAAACTATAACGTTTTTAGTGAAATCATGTTTCTCTCGAGGAGAAAACGCGTTTAAAGCCATAAAAAGATCTCACTGTGTTTTGGCATTGACCAAGCTACCAACAAACCTAAAAAATGATCAGAACTGGAGAAATTACATATTGACATTGGGTGAAATCATGTAACTCTTAAGGACGTGTTGCAGACTTGTTGAATAGATTCATTTTTCTTGTTTTGTTTGTTTTTGATGAAATTGTGCTTTTCTCGTCGAGAAAAGGCGTTTAACGCGATAAAAAGGTTTAGTGCGTTATGAATACGGGCTAGTTTACCAAAAGTACAAATGTGAACTAAATAAGGCCGGGAGTCGTTTTTATTGCTTAAAACACGATTTCTCGACCACAATATGCTTTTTCAAAAAAGCCATTTTCCCATGGCGAGAGACTCGTTTTCTGTGAGAAAATGCATTAAAAGGAGGGATTTCATGAGAAACACTATAAATACATATTGTACTTGTCTGAAAACGCACAGAACCTTGAAATAGAAGGTTTCTCACCAAAAAACACATTGGTGAAACCCCTATCTTAAGGCTCTGAGTGTTTGCACACATGTACAAACAGGCATGTTTAAACTATAACGTTTTTAGTGAAATCATGTTTCTCTCGAGGAGAAAACGCGTTTAAAGCCATAAAAAGATCTCACTGTGTTTTGGCATTGACCAAGCTACCAGCAACCTAAAAAATGATCAGAACTGGAGAAATTACATATTGACATTGGGTGAAATCATGTAACTCTTAAGGACGTGTTGCAGACTTGTTGAATAGATTCAATTTTCTTGTTTTGTTTGTTTTTGATGAAATTGTGCTTTTGTCGTCGAGAAAAGGCGTTTAACGCGATAAAAAGGTTTAGTGCGTTATGAATACGGGCTAGCTTACCAAAAGTACAAATGTGAACTAAATAAGGCCGGGAGTCGTTTTTATTGCTTAAAACACGATTTCTCGACCAGAATATGCTTTTTCAAAAAGCCCATTTTCCCATGGCGAGAGACTCATTTTCTGTGAGAAAATGCATTAAAAGGAGGGATTTCATGAGAAACACTATAAATACATATTGTACTTGTCTGAAAACGCACAGAACCTTGAAATAGAAGGTTTCTCACCAAAAAACACATTGGTGAAACCCCTATCTTAAGGCTCTGAGTGTTTGCACACATGTACAAACAGGCATGTTTAAACTATAACGTTTTTAGTGAAATCATGTTTCTCTCGAGGAGAAAACGCGTTTAAAGCCATAAAAAGATCTCACTGTGTTTTGGCATTGACAAAGCTACCAACAAACCTAAAAAATGATCAGAACTGGAGAAATTACATATTGACATTGGGTGAAATCATGTAACTCTTAAGGACGTGTTGCAGACTTGTTGAATAGATTCATTTTTCTTGTTTTGTTTGTTTTTGATGAAATTGTGCTTTTCTCGTCGAGAAAAGGCGTTTAACGCGATAAAAAGGTTTAGTGCGTTATGAATACGGGCTAGCTTACCAAAAGTACAAATGTGAACTAAATAAGGCCGGGAGTCGTTTTTATTGCTTAAAACACGATTTCTCGACCACAATATGCTTTTTCAAAAAAGCCATGTTCCCATGGCGAGAGACTCGTTTTCTGTGAGAAAATGCATTAAAAGGAGGGATTTCATGAGAAACACTATAAATACATATTGTACTTGTCTGAAAACGCACAGAACCTTGAAATAGAAGGTTTCTCACCAAAAAACACATTGGTGAAACCCCTATCTTAAGGCTCTGAGTGTTTGCACACATGTACAAACAGGCATGTTTAAACTATAACGTTTTTAGTGAAATCATGTTTCTCTCGAGGAGAAAACGCGTTTAAAGCCATAAAAAGATCTCACTGTGTTTTGGCATTGACCAAGCTACCAACAAACCTAAAAAATGATCAGAACTGGAGAAATTACACATTGACATTGGGTGAAATCATGTAACTCTTAAGGACGTGTTGCAGACTTGTTGAATAGATTCATTTTTCTTGTTTTGTTTGTTTTTGATGAAATTGTGCTTTTCTCGTCGAGAAAAGGCGTTTATAACGCGATAAAAAGGTTTAGTGCGTTATGAATACGGGCTAGCTTACCAAAAGTACAAATGTGAACTAAATAAGGCCGGGAGTCGTTTTTATTGCTTAAAACACGATTTCTCGACCACAATATACTTTTTCAAAAAAGCCATGTTCCCATGGCGAGAGACTCGTTTTCTTTGAGAAAATGCATTAAAAGGAGGGATTTCATCAGAAACACTATAAATACATATTGTACTTGTCTGAAAACGCACAGAACCTTGAAATAGAAGGTTTCTCACCAAAAAACACATTGGTGAAACCCCTATCTTAAGGCTCTGAGTGTTTGCACACATGTACAAACAGGCATGTTTAAACTATAACGTTTTTAGTGAAATCATGTTTCTCTCGAGGAGAAAACGCGTTTAAAGCCATAAAAAGATCTCACTGTGTTTTGGCATTGACCAAGCTACCAACAAACCTAAAAAATGATCAGAACTGGAGAAATTACACATTGACATTGGGTGAAATCATGTAACTCTTAAGGACGTGTTGCAGACTTGTTGAATAGATTCATTTTTCTTGTTTTGTTTGTTTTTGATGAAATTGTGCTTTTCTCGTCGAGAAAAGGCGTTTAACGCGATAAAAAGGTTTAGTGCGTTATGAATACGGGCTAGCTTACCAAAAGTACAAATGTGAACTAAATAAGGCCGGGAGTCGTTTTTATTGCTTAAAACACGATTTCTCGACCAGAATATGCTTTTTCAAAAAAGCCATGTTCCCATGGCGAGAGACTCGTTTTCTGTGAGAAAATGCATTAAAAGGAGGGATTTCCTGAGAAACACTATAAATACATATTGTACTTGTCTGAAAACGCACAGAACCTTGAAATAGAAGGTTTCTCACCAAAAAACACATTGGTGAAACCCCTATCTTAAGGCTCTGAGTGTTTGCACACATGTACAAACAGGCATGTTTAAACTATAACGTTTTTAGTGAAATCATGTTTCTCTCGAGGAGAAAACGCGTTTAAAGCCATAAAAAGATCTCACTGTGTTTTGGCATTGACCAAGCTACCAACAAACCTAAAAAATGATCAGAACTGGAGAAATTACACATTGACATTGGGTGAAATCATGTAACTCTTAAGGACGTGTTGCAGACTTGTTGAATAGATTCATTTTTCTTGTTTTGTTTGTTTTTGATGAAATTGTGCTTTTCTCGTCGAGAAAAGGCGTTTAACGCGATAAAAAGGTTTAGTGCGTTATGAATACGGGCTAGCTTACCAAAAGTACAAATGTGAACTAAATAAGGCCGGGAGTCGTTTTATTGCTTAAAACACGATTTCTCGACCAGAATATGCTTTTTCAAAAAAGCCATGTTCCCATGGCGAGAGACTCGTTTTCTGTGAGAAAATGCATTAAAAGGAGGGATTTCATGAGAAACACTATAAATACATATTGTACTTGTCTGAAAACGCACAGAACCTTGAAATAGAAGGTTTCTCACCAAAAAACACATTGGTGAAACCCCTATCTTAAGGCTCTGAGTGTTTGCACACATGTACAAACAGGCATGTTTAAACTATAACGTTTTTAGTGAAATCATGTTTCTCTCGAGGAGAAAACGCGTTTAAAGCCATAAAAAGATCTCACTGTGTTTTGGCATTGACCAAGCTACCAACAAACCTAAAAAATGATCAGAACTGGAGAAATTACACATTGACATTGGGTGAAATCATGTAACTCTTAAGGACGTGTTGCAGACTTGTTGAATAGATTCATTTTTCTTGTTTTGTTTGTTTTTGATGAAATTGTGCTTTTCTCGTCGAGAAAAGGCGTTTAACGCGATAAAAAGGTTTAGTGCGTTATGAATACGGGCTAGTTTACCAAAAGTACAAATGTGAACTAAATAAGGCCGGGAGTCGTTTTTATTGCTTAAAACACGATTTCTCGACCAGAATATGCTTTTTCAAAAAAGCCATGTTCCCATGGCGAGAGACTCGTTTTCTGTGAGAAAATGCATTAAAAGGAGGGATTTCATGAGAAACACTATAAATACATATTGTACTTGTCTGAAAACGCACAGAACCTTGAAATAGAAGGTTTCTCACCAAAAAACACATTGGTGAAACCCCTATCTTAAGGCTCTGAGTGTTTGCACACATGTACAAACAGGCATGTTTAAACTATAACGTTTTTAGTGAAATCATGTTTCTCTCGAGGAGAAAACGCGTTTAAAGCCATAAAAAGATCTCACTGTGTTTTGGCATTGACCAAGCTACCAGCAACCTAAAAAATGATCAGAACTGGAGAAATTACATATTGACATTGGGTGAAATCATGTAACTCTTAAGGACGTGTTGCAGACTTGTTGAATAGATTCATTTTTCTTGTTTTGTTTGTTTTTGATGAAATTGTGCTTTTGTCGTCGAGAAAAGGCGTTTAACGCGATAAAAAGGTTTAGTGCGTTATGAATACGGGCTAGCTTACCAAAAGTACAAATGTGAACTAAATAAGGCCGGGAGTCGTTTTTATTGCTTAAAACACGATTTCTCGACCAGAATATGCTTTTTCAAAAAGCCCATTTTCCCATGGCGAGAGACTCATTTTCTGTGAGAAAATGCATTAAAAGGAGGGATTTCATGAGAAACACTATAAATACATATTGTACTTGTCTGAAAACGCACAGAACCTTGAAATAGAAGGTTTCTCACCAAAAAACACATTGGTGAAACCCCTATCTTAAGGCTCTGAGTGTTTGCACACATGTACAAACAGGCATGTTTAAACTATAACGTTTTTAGTGAAATCATGTTTCTCTCGAGGAGAAAACGCGTTTAAAGCCATAAAAAGATCTCACTGTGTTTTGGCATTGACAAAGCTACCAACAAACCTAAAAAATGATCAGAACTGGAGAAATTACACATTGACATTGGGTGAAATCATGTAACTCTTAAGGACGTGTTGCAGACTTGTTGAATAGATTCATTTTTCTTGTTTTGTTTGTTTTTGATGAAATTGTGCTTTTCTCGTCGAGAAAAGGCGTTTAACGCGATAAAAAGGTTTAGTGCGTTATGAATACGGGCTAGCTTACCAAAAGTACAAATGTGAACTAAATAAGGCCGGGAGTCGTTTTTATTGCTTAAAACACGATTTCTCGACCAGAATATGCTTTTTCAAAAAAGCCATGTTCCCATGGCGAGAGACTCGTTTTCTGTGAGAAAATGCATTAAAAGGAGGGATTTCATGAGAAACACTATAAATACATATTGTACTTGTCTGAAAACGCACAGAACCTTGAAATAGAAGGTTTCTCACCAAAAAACACATTGGTGAAACCCCTATCTTAAGGCTCTGAGTGTTTGCACACATGTACAAACAGGCATGTTTAAACTATAACGTTTTTAGTGAAATCATGTTTCTCTCGAGGAGAAAACGCGTTTAAAGCCATAAAAAGATCTCACTGTGTTTTGGCATTGACCAAGCTACCAACAAACCTAAAAAATGATCAGAACTGGAGAAATTACACATTGACATTGGGTGAAATCATGTAACTCTTAAGGACGTGTTGCAGACTTGTTGAATAGATTCATTTTTCTTGTTTTGTTTGTTTTTGATGAAATTGTGCTTTTCTCGTCGAGAAAAGGCGTTTATAACGCGATAAAAAGGTTTAGTGCGTTATGAATACGGGCTAGCTTACCAAAAGTACAAATGTGAACTAAATAAGGCCGGGAGTCGTTTTTATTGCTTAAAACACGATTTCTCGACCACAATATGCTTTTTCAAAAAAGCCATGTTCCCATGGCGAGAGACTCGTTTTCTTTGAGAAAATGCATTAAAAGGAGGGATTTCATCAGAAACACTATAAATACATATTGTACTTGTCTGAAAACGCACAGAACCTTGAAATAGAAGGTTTCTCACCAAAAAACACATTGGTGAAACCCCTATCTTAAGGCTCTGAGTGTTTGCACACATGTACAAACAGGCATGTTTAAACTATAACGTTTTTAGTGAAATCATGTTTCTCTCGAGGAGAAAACGCGTTTAAAGCCATAAAAAGATCTCACTGTGTTTTGGCATTGACCAAGCTACCAACAAACCTAAAAAATGATCAGAACTGGAGAAATTACACATTGACATTGGGTGAAATCATGTAACTCTTAAGGACGTGTTGCAGACTTGTTGAATAGATTCATTTTTCTTGTTTTGTTTGTTTTTGATGAAATTGTGCTTTTCTCGTCGAGAAAAGGCGTTTAACGCGATAAAAAGGTTTAGTGCGTTATGAATACGGGCTAGCTTACCAAAAGTACAAATGTGAACTAAATAA
This sequence comes from Lampris incognitus, assembly GCF_029633865.1. Taxonomy (NCBI): domain Eukaryota; kingdom Metazoa; phylum Chordata; class Actinopteri; order Lampriformes; family Lampridae; genus Lampris; species Lampris incognitus. The sequence continues at coordinate 49,044,856 of NC_079221.1, read as the reverse complement.
GGCCGGGAGTCGTTTTTATTGCTTAAAACACGATAACTCGACCAGAAAATGCTTTTTCAAAAAAGCCATGTTCCCATGGCGAGAGACTCGTTTTCTGTGAGAAAATGCATTAAAAGGAGGGATTTCCTGAGAAACACTATAAATACATATTGTACTTGTCTGAAAACGCACAGAACCTTGAAATAGAAGGTTTCTCACCAAAAAACACATTGGTGAAACCCCTATCTTAAGGCTCTGAGTGTTTGCACACATGTACAAACAGGCATGTTTAAACTATAACGTTTTTAGTGAAATCATGTTTCTCTCGAGGAGAAAACGCGTTTAAAGCCATAAAAAGATCTCACTGTGTTTTGGCATTGACCAAGCTACCAACAAACCTAAAAAATGATCAGAACTGGAGAAATTACACATTGACATTGGGTGAAATCATGTAACTCTTAAGGACGTGTTGCAGACTTGTTGAATAGATTCATTTTTCTTGTTTTGTTTGTTTTTGATGAAATTGTGCTTTTCTCGTCGAGAAAAGGCGTTTAACGCGATAAAAAGGTTTAGTGCGTTATGAATACGGGCTAGCTTACCAAAAGTACAAATGTGAACTAAATAAGGCCGGGAGTCGTTTTATTGCTTAAAACACGATTTCTCGACCAGAATATGCTTTTTCAAAAAAGCCATGTTCCCATGGCGAGAGACTCGTTTTCTGTGAGAAAATGCATTAAAAGGAGGGATTTCATGAGAAACACTATAAATACATATTGTACTTGTCTGAAAACGCACAGAACCTTGAAATAGAAGGTTTCTCACCAAAAAACACATTGGTGAAACCCCTATCTTAAGGCTCTGAGTGTTTGCACACATGTACAAACAGGCATGTTTAAACTATAACGTTTTTAGTGAAATCATGTTTCTCTCGAGGAGAAAACGCGTTTAAAGCCATAAAAAGATCTCACTGTGTTTTGGCATTGACCAAGCTACCAGCAACCTAAAAAATGATCAGAACTGGAGAAATTACATATTGACATTGGGTGAAATCATGTAACTCTTAAGGACGTGTTGCAGACTTGTTGAATAGATTCATTTTTCTTGTTTTGTTTGTTTTTGATGAAATTGTGCTTTTCTCGTCGAGAAAAGGCGTTTAACGCGATAAAAAGGTTTAGTGCGTTATGAATACGGGCTAGCTTACCAAAAGTACAAATGTGAACTAAATAAGGCCGGGAGTCGTTTTTATTGCTTAAAACACGATTTCTCGACCAGAATATGCTTTTTCAAAAAAGCCATGTTCCCATGGCGAGAGACTCGTTTTCTGTGAGAAAATGCATTAAAAGGAGGGATTTCATGAGAAACACTATAAATACATATTGTACTTGTCTGAAAACGCACAGAACCTTGAAATAGAAGGTTTCTCACCAAAAAACACATTGGTGAAACCCCTATCTTAAGGCTCTGAGTGTTTGCACACATGTACAAACAGGCATGTTTAAACTATAACGTTTTTAGTGAAATCATGTTTCTCTCGAGGAGAAAACGCGTTTAAAGCCATAAAAAGATCTCACTGTGTTTTGGCATTGACCAAGCTACCAACAAACCTAAAAAATGATCAGAACTGGAGAAATTACACATTGACATTGGGTTAAATCATGTAACTCTTAAGGACGTGTTGCAGACTTGTTGAATAGATTCATTTTTCTTGTTTTGTTTGTTTTTGATGAAATTGTGCTTTTCTCGTCGAGAAAAGGCGTTTAACGCGATAAAAAGGTTTAGTGCGTTATGAATACGGGCTAGCTTACCAAAAGTACAAATGTGAACTAAATAAGGCCGGGAGTCGTTTTATTGCTTAAAACACGATTTCTCGACCAGAATATGCTTTTTCAAAAAAGCCATGTTCCCATGGCGAGAGACTCGTTTTCTGTGAGAAAATGCATTAAAAGGAGGGATTTCATGAGAAACACTATAAATACATATTGTACTTGTCTGAAAACGCACAGAACCTTGAAATAGAAGGTTTCTCACCAAAAAACACATTGGTGAAACCCCTATCTTAAGGCTCTGAGTGTTTGCACACATGTACAAACAGGCATGTTTAAACTATAACGTTTTTAGTGAAATCATGTTTCTCTCGAGGAGAAAACGCGTTTAAAGCCATAAAAAGATCTCACTGTGTTTTGGCATTGACCAAGCTACCAACAAACCTAAAAAATGATCAGAACTGGAGAAATTACATATTGACATTGGGTGAAATCATGTAACTCTTAAGGACGTGTTGCAGACTTGTTGAATAGATTCATTTTTCTTGTTTTGTTTGTTTTTGATGAAATTGTGCTTTTCTCGTCGAGAAAAGGCGTTTAACGCGATAAAAAGGTTTAGTGCGTTATGAATACGGGCTAGTTTACCAAAAGTACAAATGTGAACTAAATAAGGCCGGGAGTCGTTTTTATTGCTTAAAACACGATTTCTCGACCAGAATATGCTTTTTCAAAAAAGCCATGTTCCCATGGCGAGAGACTCGTTTTCTGTGAGAAAATGCATTAAAAGGAGGGATTTCATGAGAAACACTATAAATACATATTGTACTTGTCTGAAAACGCACAGAACCTTGAAATAGAAGGTTTCTCACCAAAAAACACATTGGTGAAACCCCTATCTTAAGGCTCTGAGTGTTTGCACACATGTACAAACAGGCATGTTTAAACTATAACGTTTTTAGTGAAATCATGTTTCTCTCGAGGAGAAAACGCGTTTAAAGCCATAAAAAGATCTCACTGTGTTTTGGCATTGACCAAGCTACCAGCAACCTAAAAAATGATCAGAACTGGAGAAATTACATATTGACATTGGGTGAAATCATGTAACTCTTAAGGACGTGTTGCAGACTTGTTGAATAGATTCATTTTTCTTGTTTTGTTTGTTTTTGATGAAATTGTGCTTTTGTCGTCGAGAAAAGGCGTTTAACGCGATAAAAAGGTTTAGTGCGTTATGAATACGGGCTAGCTTACCAAAAGTACAAATGTGAACTAAATAAGGCCGGGAGTCGTTTTTATTGCTTAAAACACGATTTCTCGACCAGAATATGCTTTTTCAAAAAGCCCATTTTCCCATGGCGAGAGACTCATTTTCTGTGAGAAAATGCATTAAAAGGAGGGATTTCATGAGAAACACTATAAATACATATTGTACTTGTCTGAAAACGCACAGAACCTTGAAATAGAAGGTTTCTCACCAAAAAACACATTGGTGAAACCCCTATCTTAAGGCTCTGAGTGTTTGCACACATGTACAAACAGGCATGTTTAAACTATAACGTTTTTAGTGAAATCATGTTTCTCTCGAGGAGAAAACGCGTTTAAAGCCATAAAAAGATCTCACTGTGTTTTGGCATTGACCAAGCTACCAACAAACCTAAAAAATGATCAGAACTGGAGAAATTACACATTGACATTGGGTGAAATCATGTAACTCTTAAGGACGTGTTGCAGACTTGTTGAATAGATTCATTTTTCTTGTTTTGTTTGTTTTTGATGAAATTGTGCTTTTCTCGTCGAGAAAAGGCGTTTAACGCGATAAAAAGGTTTAGTGCGTTATGAATACGGGCTAGCTTACCAAAAGTACAAATGTGAACTAAATAAGGCCGGGAGTCGTTTTTATTGCTTAAAACACGATTTCTCGACCACAATATGCTTTTTCAAAAAAGCCATGTTCCCATGGCGAGAGACTCGTTTTCTGTGAGAAAATGCATTAAAAGGAGGGATTTCATCAGAAACACTATAAATACATATTGTACTTGTCTGAAAACGCACAGAACCTTGAAATAGAAGGTTTCTCACCAAAAAACACATTGGTGAAACCCCTATCTTAAGGCTCTGAGTGTTTGCACACATGTACAAACAGGCATGTTTAAACTATAACGTTTTTAGTGAAATCATGTTTCTCTCGAGGAGAAAACGCGTTTAAAGCCATAAAAAGATCTCACTGTGTTTTGGCATTGACCAAGCTACCAACAAACCTAAAAAATGATCAGAACTGGAGAAATTACACATTGACATTGGGTGAAATCATGTAACTCTTAAGGACGTGTTGCAGACTTGTTGAATAGATTCATTTTTCTTGTTTTGTTTGTTTTTGATGAAATTGTGCTTTTCTCGTCGAGAAAAGGCGTTTATAACGCGATAAAAAGGTTTAGTGCGTTATGAATACGGGCTAGCTTACCAAAAGTACAAATGTGAACTAAATAAGGCCGGGAGTCGTTTTTATTGCTTAAAACACGATTTCTCGACCACAATATGCTTTTTCAAAAAAGCCATGTTCCCATGGCGAGAGACTCGTTTTCTTTGAGAAAATGCATTAAAAGGAGGGATTTCATCAGAAACACTATAAATACATATTGTACTTGTCTGAAAACGCACAGAACCTTGAAATAGAAGGTTTCTCACCAAAAAACACATTGGTGAAACCCCTATCTTAAGGCTCTGAGTGTTTGCACACATGTACAAACAGGCATGTTTAAACTATAACGTTTTTAGTGAAATCATGTTTCTCTCGAGGAGAAAACGCGTTTAAAGCCATAAAAAGATCTCACTGTGTTTTGGCATTGACCAAGCTACCAACAAACCTAAAAAATGATCAGAACTGGAGAAATTACACATTGACATTGGGTGAAATCATGTAACTCTTAAGGACGTGTTGCAGACTTGTTGAATAGATTCATTTTTCTTGTTTTGTTTGTTTTTGATGAAATTGTGCTTTTCTCGTCGAGAAAAGGCGTTTAACGCGATAAAAAGGTTTAGTGCGTTATGAATACGGGCTAGCTTACCAAAAGTACAAATGTGAACTAAATAAGGCCGGGAGTCGTTTTTATTGCTTAAAACACGATAACTCGACCAGAAAATGCTTTTTCAAAAAAGCCATGTTCCCATGGCGAGAGACTCGTTTTCTGTGAGAAAATGCATTAAAAGGAGGGATTTCATGAGAAACACTATAAATACATATTGTACTTGTCTGAAAACGCACAGAACCTTGAAATAGAAGGTTTCTCACCAAAAAACACATTGGTGAAACCCCTATCTTAAGGCTCTGAGTGTTTGCACACATGTACAAACAGGCATGTTTAAACTATAACGTTTTTAGTGAAATCATGTTTCTCTCGAGGAGAAAACGCGTTTAAAGCCATAAAAAGATCTCACTGTGTTTTGGCATTGACCAAGCTACCAACAAACCTAAAAAATGATCAGAACTGGAGAAATTACACATTGACATTGGGTGAAATCATGTAACTCTTAAGGACGTGTTGCAGACTTGTTGAATAGATTCATTTTTCTTGTTTTGTTTGTTTTTGATGAAATTGTGCTTTTCTCGTCGAGAAAAGGCGTTTAACGCGATAAAAAGGTTTAGTGCGTTATGAATACGGGCTAGCTTA